>NC_133364.1:57871343-57899098 GCF_049309525.1 Garra rufa
TGCCCTGCAGCAGCTTACAAAACATCTGTTGATTTCATCCCTATACTTCATAGCACTTGGCGGTCTGTGAGACCCTCTGAGGATGCTCCTTCTCAGAAATCCCTTGCTGTTTCCACTCCAGTGTAACCGTTGTCACTTTTATTAGCACCAAAACAAGTGAAAATGGTTCACAGTCACTTGTGCCTCTTTACTGGATTGATCAATATTCCTGTAAGTTAATAAACTTGGTGATACGCTGTGATGACTAAGTATTCCCTTTTTTTTCTAACAATTTACATACAAATGTAAACGATTTATGTTAATTCTTCAATTAAATTAATTTTATTCAGAACCCATGTTAACCTGGACATATTAGTAAATCAAGTTTTTATTTATATCAAGAGAATCACTATTAAAAATATTCTGAAACTGATGGTAGAGTCAAACGACTGTCACAAGAAGACTCAATGAAGGGAAGAAGAGCATGCAGGACCAAGTGATAATAGAATAAAATGAGCAGAGTTTATTGAACAGTTTTGTACAGTTGACTTTCATCATGACTATAAACAAAATCAACATTATTTTTCCCAACATAGACGTGATGTCAAATTACTGCTTCAACAGTCATGTCTCGTGATGACATTAAGACCCTTGAGGAGACGACCATTGTAAACTTTTAATAGAGGCCTTTAATGCTGTCATTTGAAACATACAGATCAATATAGGTAAAACACAAATACTTACATTTAACCAGAAGACATTGAAAATACATACCTTTAAAATACCTTAGCATCAATAAACCAAAGGATCTTACCAAATGATGTGATTTCAACTTTTCATTTTTATGCTGCTATCCTTTGGAAGGATGTCCTATGCACTGCACTCATCTCTGGTTTTGTGAATAAAAAGTCTCTTTTGGTCTATAGTTTGAGTGACATCAGTTATTTGTATGAATGGATGACCATAAGTTTGTCAATTGGTGCTCAAAGCAGGAATCTGTGTTCTGTCAGTGCTTCAGAAAGGTAAAGTATATCGGGAACAAAGCAGAACGCTTGGATTGTGGCAAAGAAAACCTATATAATCTATTTTTCATATGCTGCGTCCCAATTCACATACTATCCGTACTAAATAGTATTCGAAAAAAGAATTAGTATGTCCCAAATCGTAGTATGGTTAAAAAAATATTCCAAAGATTCCCGGATGGTCTACTACTTCCGGTTGGAATTCGAAGTGCGGATCGATGCATAGATATATAGACGGATCGATGCACACTCTAAAGGGTAATATTGCCCACAACACATTGCGCGCGGAGGGAGGAGCTTGAGAACGTGTAAACATGGTGGCTTGAGGTGGTGATGGAGAAGTGCCCTCAGTATTTAAATGTAAGAATTTTATCGTTTTACTGTAATAAAGTTTTTATTTTTTAATCGTTTGTGAGATTATTGAATTGATGTGTGAAAAGAGTACCGTGTTAATCTTGTAGGGACAGATGAAGACACTGAGCGCCTAATTACTTGGCGCATTGCCAATGAATCCCTTTTTACGGCGAAGAGAAATGCTGCCATTAAAGGATTTGAGTAAGTAACGGTTATTTGTATGCTTTTGTAGAAGCTGTATTAACTGTCCTATTGTAGTGTGCTTGTTACATTGGTATAAGCAGCCCCAATATTTGGGCGTTTTAATTTATTGTTATATTGTGTATTCGGGGATTTACCACAGAGACACGACTAAATTGTAGGGTACAGCTTGTGGTTTTTGACATTTTCCGGACTCCTGCACGAACAGTGTAAACTCTGGTAACACTTTAAAATAAGGTTCATTATTTAATATTAGTAAACTTCTAAAGTAGTTAACATGAACTAAGATCAAACAGTTCTGCAGCATTAATCGTAGTTATTGAGTAATTTCAGCATTTACTAATGCATTGCAAATGTATGTTAGCATTAGTTAATACACCGTGAACTAACAATGAACAACTGTGTTTTTATTAACATTAACAAAGTGTCACGCTGTAGGCAGGAACACACGAACAACGACGTAATAAAAGACGTACATTTAATAAATCCAATGGGAAACAGGCAGACACAGGAACACGGAGTGGTAACATCAGGGGATAACATCAAAGACCGACAAGAGTACAGGGGAAAACACACACCTTATATACACAGACTAATTACAAACACAGGTGCAGACGATGAGGGAGAAACCAAAACACACTGAACTGCAGGGGAGAATGGGAGAAACCAACATAAAGTCCAGAGGTGTGACATTACACCCCCCTCCCGGAAAAGGCGCGTCCACGCGCCGACCGAACTACAAAGTCCTTAGGAGGGGGTTTGGGTGGAGGACGTTCTTCCGGAAGGGGGGCCAGGAATGAAGTCCAGAAAGGTGACAGAACTGTCCATGGAGGAGATGACGGAGGGAGGAGCCAAGGAGGTGACAGGAGGGGGCTGGAGCAGGAGGAGCCAGGTGGGACCCAGGCCGCAGCCAAGATGTAAATCCACGGTGGAGCCGATGGAGGGAGGAGCCATGGTGGAGGAGAGGCTGACGACTCCATGGATCCGACCGACGGAGGCGGAGCAGGTGGTGGTGGAGCCCGAGGCGGAGACGGAAAGCCGAAGATCTTGGGTGACGCCGCGGATCCGGAGGGCCAAGGCGGAACCCAAGGCTCTGGCGACCAAGGCGGAGATGGAGATCCGGAGATCCGCGGCGGAGCCGGAGCGACAGAGGGCCGAGGCTGTGCCCGCGGGAGGGAGGAGGTCCAATGAGCCGGTGGGACGGAGCGACGAGGCACAGCCGGAGGAGTATAGTCCTGAGGCGAAGATGGGGCGACGACTGACCAGGGCGGAGCCGGAGGGCCGATGGAGCCCGGTGGAGCTGGTGGATCGACGGGCGACGGCGGAGACGAGGGAGCAGAGAGCCGGGGTGGAGCCGCAGGGTCGGAGGGCCGAGGTGGAGTCCAGGACTCTGAGGCTGGAGGCGATGGTGAGGGATCCTCCAGCCATGACACCGATGGAGACTGGCAGACCTGCGGCGAACCCACCGCACAGATGGTGGGCTGAGGGTGAGCAAGGGGACAGACAGTCGACAACGGGAATTCAGGTAGGCTGGGCGGAACCAGCGGAGATTCAGGACTAGGCAGAAGAGGGAGGGTGGGTGGGAAATCCAGGCAGATAGGTATTTCCATGACACAGTCCATTAAGTCCCCATAATCTTGTTCCAGCTCACCCTCATTGGTAGTGCAGTGGGCGGGGCTCTCTACCGCCCCTTCTTGCTCTTCGAAGTACTCCACCGGCGCGGATGTAATAGTCGGCTCACGCACCTGATCAGCGGTTTTGACCTCTTCGGCACTCCATAATGTTGTCGCTCCGGGCTCGGGCTTTCCGTCTGTGACGGGCTCGTAATCCGCGGTCGGGGTGGCTGGCTGGGCTCTGGGTCCGGAGTGGCACTGGCGAGATTCTCCGTGGAACAGGCGGGAATCGAGGATCGGTTTCTCGCCAGTGTCCACTCCACAAACGAGGCAAAGTTCGCTCGAGGGCCGTCCTCGGACGACGGCGCTCTGCAAGACGCATTGAGGCTGGCGTCATAGAACGCACAGAGCGCGTCGTCCGGGTAGCTGGTGGTATTAGCTACTAGCTGGAACATTAAAGTGTAGCCCTCGAGCGGTAATTCCCCCTGCTTCAGCCGTAGCAGGATGAATTCTGGTCGGAGGAAGGGATCCATGGGGGAAACACACTACGGAAACAAAAGACTGGAGAAAACGAACGGAAAACAAAACGGAGGTGAACACGCAAAAAAAAAAACTGTATCGGTCGGTCTTTCTGTCACGCTGTAGGCAGGAACACACGAACAACGACGTAATAAAAGACGTACATTTAATAAATCCAATGGGAAACAGGCAGACACAGGAACACGGAGTGGTAACATCAGGGGATAACATCAAAGACCGACAAGAGTACAGGGGAAAACACACACCTTATATACACAGACTAATTACAAACACAGGTGCAGACGATGAGGGAGAAACCAAAACACACTGAACTGCAGGGGAGAATGGGAGAAACCAACATAAAGTCCAGAGGTGTGACACAAAGATTGATAAATAGTAAATGTATTGATCATTGTTCATGTTAGTTAAAATGTTAACAAATGACACCTTATTGTAATTTTTTTTTTTTTTATCTTGATGCCTAAATCTATTCATGTTGTCTTTAGTCTGTAATAAGATATAAGAAACAGTCTATAGAAGGAACAGATGTAAGAAAAGTCTAGATCAGGGATGGCCACAGTCCTGCAGAATTGAGCCTCAACCTTTATCAAACACACCCAAACAAACTAACCACGTTCTTCAAGATCACTAGAAAAATAGAGGCAGGTGCTGTTTGATTAGGATTGGAGCTCAACTCTGCAGAACAGTGGCCCTCCAGGAAAGGAGTTACTCAGCCCTGGTCTACATGAAGAGTTTATGCTGACTGTCAGTTATTTTTAGCCCTTTTTGATGGGATGCGGGAAAATGTCAAATTTAAAAGGTAATTCCCATAATTGTGCAGTTTAAGTTGGTTAAATCAAAATGAACAAAATTTAACCAAGCTCATTTAACGTAGTGTGTATTTTATTAACATTATACCTTAAAAACATGTGCATACACACCTACTTAAGAGCACTGAACTTTATATTGTTTGCAGTTATCTTTAAGAAAATGTTTTAAATTGAGGTTTGCCATGGCTACATAGGGCAATGTCTTTCAGTTTGTTGTTACTAATTTTTGTATTGCTTATTAGCTTCAACATAAAATATGTTTTGTGTTTAGGCTCAATGGATTTGTTTGCTCTATTCAGGATTCTCTGATATTTCTGTAAATAATATGTACTTATTGTTTTCTCTTTTGGGTACGCAAGAGCCTTCATCCATGAAAAGAGGAAAGGTTTCAGCAACATGGGTGAAGAAAAAATGGGAAAACCTAAAGCAAAAATACAAAGTAAGTACATGTAATGTTGCGTGTTGTCCTTTATTATTATTTTTTCAGTAAATATGGATAACCAGTTAAATTATTAAAACGTTCACTTCCAGAACAAAAATTTACAGAATTTATTCACCACCTTGTCATCCTCGATGCTCATATGTTTCTTTCTTCAGTTGTGTTTTTGAGGAAGACATTTCAGGATTTCTCTCCATATAGAGGACTTCTATGGTGCCCGCTTGAACTAACAAATTGTAGTTTAAATGCACCTTCAAAGGACTCTAAATGATCTCAGCCGAGGAAGAAGGGTCTTATCCAGCTAAAGGACCGTTATTTTCTAAAAAAATAAATAAACTCAAACGCTCGTCTCATCTAGCTCTGCATGTCCGGTTCAAGACTGTTTAAAAACTCCCATCTCGTTTTCACACAGAGCTAGGAAAGATGAGCACTTGAGGTTAAAAAGTATATAAATTGCCATTTTTTTAAAAAGAAAATAACTGATTGTTTCAAAAGATAAAACCATTCTTTCTTGACTGGGGTCATGTAGAGCCCTTTGAAGCTGCATTTAAACTGCATTTTGGAAGTTCAAACTCACAGGCACTGTTTAAGTCTACTACAGTATATGGAGAGAAATCCTTTAATGTTTTCCTCAAAAACATTTTTTTTTATTTTTTTACGACAATAGAAAGACAAACATCTTGAATGACAAGGAGGTAAGTAAATTATCTTACATTTTTTGTTTTGGAAGGGAACTTCTCCTTTAACTAGTGTTTTTACACATTGTATAGGATCTGAAGTGTCCACAGTCAGGGCTCAGCACTGAGGGAGGCGAACTAACAGCAGCATCATGGAAGTGGTATGGGTTGATGGATGCTGCATTAGGTTCTAAGCCATCCATCACCCCACCTGTGCTTATACAATCTGGCAGCCAAGATGATGCTGTTGGTTCATCTCCCTCTGTTGCTGACCCTTCTGATGATGCTGGCAGGAAAAGAAAGCGAGGGTCCGGAGAGAGTGAACTTTTGGTATGTTTGAGAGAGCTGGAGGAACGGGAGGCAAAGAGAGAGGAACAGGCACAACAGAGAGAGGAAAGAAGAGAGAGAGAGAAGAAAAGATGAGCAAAGAAAAGAGAGAGAAGAAGAAGCCAGAAGGAGAGAAGAAGACTTTAGGGCAAGAATGGAGCGTAGAGATGAAGAAATGAGAAGAGAGGCTGCAGCAAGGGAAGAGAGGTTCCTTGCCTTAATGGCTGTCTTGACCAAATCATTAATAAATAAATAATTGCAATGAATAATAATTAATAATAAATAAATAAAATTCATACATGTCTACATACAATAATAAAAAACTAAATCAAAGCTTGTATTATGTTCCCAGAATGTTCTGTAAATAGTATATTTTTAAAAAACCTTTGTACATCTTCAGAACACAAATGAAGATATTTTGATGAAATCGGAGAGCTCTCAGACCCTCCACAGACAGCAAGGGTCCTACCATGTTCAAGGTACCTGTGTCACCCTAGCCTAGTACCTCTTGGAGAGTACCATGACACATGAGAAGAATTGTCGAATAACATTACTTGATTTTTGAAGTATTCTTGGAGCTTAAGCATAAAATTATGGTTGAACCAGTAATGTCACATGGAATATTTTTGTTCTTGGTACCTTTCTGGACTTCTAACATGGAAGAACCCTGTCAGAGAGCTCTCAGATTTCATCAAAATATCTTCTTTTGTGTTCTGAAGATGAATGGATGTCTTACAAGTTGGTGACTAATTAATGATTTGATTTTGGGGTGAACTATTCCTTTAAGAATATATTAGTAAGTACATATTTAAAAAATAAATTGACATGTATTCAGTTATAAACTGTAAAGTCCACCGTAGGGTGATTGCAGGATCTGAAAGGGTTCATATAAAAATATTATTTATATTGATTTACTCTGTATTTGCTAACAGTTGATTAGTCTGTTTTTGTTTTGTTTTTTTACAAAAAGTAATACAGCATTTTTGAAAATTAAGGTAAATTCAATGGATCCACCACACAGGCTAAGTGGTTTTATATATAAATGTAAACATCTGAATTCAAGGAGTTGAGTAATGTTTCTAGGAGAAGCAGCCGCAAGCACTGGAGGAGGTAATTGTTTTTACTGTAATTTTCTAAATACATTTATCCCATTACCATAAAAGTTTGTTACTCCTCAGCTACAATTTAGCAAATTTTAGAGCTATAAACATGTAAACCAGTGTTACTGTGATACAAAGCTCATATCAAATTGTATGTTGATTGAAATATGTTTAATACTGCCAGTACAAAAATCTTTATTTACATTACCATTAATTAATTAATTTGTTTATTTAACTGGGGATGTTAAGTATTAGTACATTCGTGAAGGATCTGTAAGAAATGTGTAAGAGAAAATAACTTTTTAACAAGGGAGAGTTTAAATACATGTTTCTAAGCATAGTCATGTTCCATTAAGGCAGGAACGTGGATGTCGGGTGCGGACACTGCTGCTGCTAGACGGTTCCTGACCACATCACCGCACACCACTTCCACTTCTGTGCTCATTGACATCACCCTCATCGTCGTCATCCACATCTGCATCTACTATGTCACCAGCAGCCAGACGCATGTTGTGCAGAATCACACAGCATGTGATGACGATTGGGGTAAATTCTGGGCTCACCTCAAGGGCTTTAAAAAAGATGGACCTCCAGCGGGTCTTAAGCATCCCAAAGGCCCTCTCAATCACGCATCTGGCCCTGGAATGATGCCTGTTGTAGCGGGCCTCAACTGGAGAGGCAACAGGTTCACGGTAGGGTGTCATGATGGTGATGGGTGATGTGAGGCAGGGGTACCCTCCATCTCCCAAGATGCAACGGTCCTCTGGTGGATATAACTGCCTGCTGTAAATGGCACTGTTCTTGAGGGCCCTTGCATCGTGGACAGATCCTGGAAAGCCGACACAGATGTCCAAGAACTTTCCCCTGTGATCGCACACAGCCTGGAGCAGCACTGAATGGAATCATTTCCTGTTAAAATAACAGGATGCATTGACGGCTGGCGGCTTTACACGGATGTGGCAGCCGTCAATAGCGCCGACTGCCATGTGAAAAGCAGGAGAGCCTGACAGCCTGGCAAATCCTGCACCGATCTCCTCCACCTCTTCACCCTGAGGGAGTTGCACAATATTTTTTAGCAGGCCAAGGACAGCCCTGCTGACCTTGTGCACAACCCTGTGAACTGTTGATTTGGGGATGGCAAAGGCTGAGGCAACAACACGGTATGATGCAGCATGGGCCAGCCAGTACAGGAACATCACAACCTCGATGTCCTTTGACCATCCATGGTCAACCTCATGAGGCAATGCAGCTATGAGGTTGACTATGGCTTGTCTGTTGAGGCGAAGATAGGGGCGGAGGTTAGATTCCCTGTCCAAAAACAGCTTCAGGATGGGAACTGTCACATTCAACTGACAGTAAGGTGTGGTGATGTCGGTCTACAAAACAATAAATTAAAAGACTCCAGTACAGTGTCAAGTGTCATATTTATATCAACTGTGTTTCTTTTTGTAGATCTATGCCTAAACCTGTTCATGTGTGTGTGAGATCTTGGACAACAAAACCAGTCATAAGGGTAATTTTTTTTGAAAATGAGGTTGTATGGGTTGTTAGGATAGGACATTATTTGGTCAAGATACAACTATTTGAAAATTTGGGATTTTGAGGGTTCAAAAAAACTAAATGTGAGAAAATCACCTTTAACAGTTTTGATATATTCATGGTAGGAAATTTACAAAAAACTTAATGGAACATGACCTGTACTTAATATTCTAAAGATTTTAGCATAAAAGTAAAACAAATTTAGCATTCTGAGAAAGGTTTTGGCTATTGCTACAAATATACCACTGCTTATGACTGGTTTTGTGGTCCAGTATCTTTTATATATATACACACACACACACATGTATTTATGTATTGTAAACATTACTTATTAGTACTTTAATTTTACTTAACGTATTTTAAGTTATTTTATACGTTTAGCTTTCATTGTTACACACATTGCACATGAACGTCAACACCAGCCTCCTCACGAAAGACCTGCGTTTGGTAGATCTACGGCGACGTGCTGCTTCTCTCTTCAAGCTGGTAGGACGCATATTAGAGCGGTTTATACGAAATGAGGAAAACAAATATATAAAATGCGAAAATTAAGTGATATTGAGTAAATAGGAGTCAATGAACTTGCTTTGGATGCTTTGTTTACGTTGGTTGTGCGTAACTAGGCAACAAAGTTCTCTTACGTTATATGACGTCTTGGTAGTATGTCCCAGAACGTTCATACTGTTTTGCTACATACTCAAAAGTACGTACTTTTCAATACGATTGTCACGGATTGGCCAGGCTCCACACCCTCTGTCACGCCCAGATCACCGTCACCTGAGTTTTGATCACCGTCACCTGCACGCCATCATCACCATCACGGATAAATCAGCACGCCACACACCACTCATTGTCCGGGCTCGTTCCCACGAAAGCGGACTGTAGTGTCTCTCTTCCCAAGAGTTTCGCTATCAATCGTTACCTGAAATTACTTACCTGAATTCTGTCTCGTTCCAGTCTTCCGAGTTTCCAGTCTTCCGAGTTTCCAGTCTTCCAAGTTCCAGTCTTCCAAGTTCCAGTCTTCCAAGTTCCAGTCTTCCGAATCGCCATCTCCAAGTTTGTCAGCGTCAGCTCTAAGTGGTGTGTGCCATAAGTCTGTGTTCACTCCGTCCACGGGATCGGCCATTCAATCCCCGCTGCACAATTCCTGCAAGAAAGAATACATCCCGATTCAATACCCGGCTCATTCAACTCCCATCCTCTCAACGTCTGCCATACTCACCAGTCTCAGGGTCTTCTCACATCTCCGGCATCGCTGCATTCAATAAACATATATATCTGTTGCACTTACCTTGTTGTCCTGTCTGCTTCCTAACAGAAGCCCGGACCTGAAAACAGTCAGCAGCATGAACCCACAAGACCCGTTTCAAGAGTTGGTGGACTCGCTGAGAAAAGTCCTTCTGGCTTCACCATCTGTCACCCCTTCCGCACCGCCGCTTGTCACGCCTCCCAGCACTTCTTCGGATCCGCTACCATCCAGTCCCATGGCCCGACCAGCGCCATACAATGGCGGGGCGGAGGAGTGCAATGGATTTCTTCTGCAGTGTTCTCTGATTTTTACAATGTAACCTGCGCTCTACCCCACTGATCAATCTAAAATTGCATTTATCACCTCTCTCCTCACAGGACCAGCGCTAAAATGGGCAAACTCTATTTGGCAGCAGGATGGACCGGCCACTCGTTCCATCCAGACTTTTATCACTCACTTCAAGGAGGTCTTCAGTTGCACGGATGGAGAAATATCAGCGGGTGAGCAACTGTATCATTTGTCTCAAGGATCTATGTCTACTCAGGAGTATGCCCTACGATTCCGCACCCTCGCAGCGGCCAGTGGATGGAACGAGCGGTCATTGCTGACCACTTACCGCCTTGGTCTCGAGCCTCGCCTTCGTCTCCAACTCGCTGCCCTAGATGACGCTATGGGGTTAGAGCGCTTCATCCAACAATCCATCCGATGTTCAGACCGCATGCAATCTTACCTCTCAGAAACCTCGACTACTGCACTCCTCCGCCCAGCGGACATCGCCAGCCCTCCAGAACCAGAACCTATGATACTGGAGTCTGGTAGACTATCTCCCGCTGAGCGACAGAGGAGGCTGACCCGGGGTTTATGCCTCTATTGTGGTGCTAGTGGGCACATCAGACTGACGTGCCCCCTCCGTCCTGTTACTGCTGCGGTGAGTGTCATCCAGTCAGACGTTGAAAAAATGTATCCCTTGTCTACATGTGTGCAGTTAACCACTCCTACGTCTTCCATCGTAGCCCACGCCCTCATCGACTCCGGGTCAGCGGGCAATTTCATCTCGGGGAACCTCTGTCGCCAGCTCCAACTCTGAACCGAAGCTTCGTCGAGCGTCTACCAGATCCAGCCTATAACCCGTTCCATCACCACAAGACCAAGGATCCACCGGAAATGCCAACCCATTTACCTCCAAATCGGAGTCCTTCATCAAGAGGAGATTCAGCTACTGGTTCTGGAGGGCGCCACTATGGACATCATCTTGGGGCGCCCGTGGCTGGCGAAGCATAATCCCATCATCTCCTGGGGCAGTGGAGAAATAATTCAGTGGAGCCATGACTGCTTTCCCGAGTGCTTTCCAGAACTTCCTCTTCCTGTTCCGAGACCCATGCCTGTCAATGCCACGTCTATTGAAAGCCCCTTGCAGAACCGTTCTACCCAGATTCCGGATATTTACTCCTCCTTCCAGGACGTCTTCTGCCCCAGGAGAGCTTCCCAGCTGCCGCCCCATCGGCCATGGGACTGCGCCATCGACCTGATTCCAGGCGCCCCTCTGCCCAAGGGAAGGATCTACCCGTTGTCACTTCCGGAGAGTAAGGCCATGGAGGAGTACATTCAGGAAGCATTAAACCAAGGCTATATCCGTCCGTCCAAGTCCCCAGCAGCTTCCAGCTTTTTATTTGTCGCTAAGAAGGATGGAGGGCTGCGGCCATGCATTGACTATCGAGTGTTAAACCAAGGTACCGTCAAATTCAAATACCCCCTTCCTCTCGTCCCTGCGGCCCTGGAACAACTAAGGTCAGCCACCATCTTCACCAAGTTGGACCTCCGCAGCGCATACAATCTGGTGAGAATACGGAGGGGGGACGAGTGGAAGACGGCTTTCGTGACCCCTACCGGGCACTACGAATATCGGGTCATGCCCTATGGCCTGGTCAACGCCCCCTCCGTATTTCAGAACTTCATCCACGAAGTCCTCCGGGAGTTCCTCCACAGATCTGTGATAGTCTACATTGATGACATCCTCGTGTACTCCCGGAGTGAGACCGAGCATATCCACCACGTTGCGGAGGTCCTCCAAAAACTCAGGGAGCACCAGCTCTTCCTCAAGGCAGAAAAATGCTCATTTCATCTTCCATCTGTTCAGTTTTTAGGTTACATCATCGACCATGAAGGTATCCGCATGGACGAGCGGAAGGTGTCATCAGTCACATCCTGGCCCCAACCATCATCTGTCAAAGAGCTTCAGAGATTTCTTGGCTTTGCCAACTTTTATCATCGGTTCATCAAAGGATACAGTCTCATTGCCACTCCGCTAACCAACCTACTCAAAGGTAAACCATCCAAATTATCCTGGAATCCCGAAGCTGCCGCAGCCTTCCAGTCCCTCAAGAGAGCCTTCACTAAGTCACCCATCCTGCGACACCCCAATCCTGAACTCCCTTTCATCGTCGAGGTAGATGCCTCCACTACCGGCGTGGGGGCAGTGTTATCCCAACATCATGGAACCACCAAATTGCTCCATCCATGCGCCTACTTCTCCCGGAAGTTCAACCCGGCGGAGAGGAATTACGACATCGGCAACAGGGAACTCCTAGCCATTAAACTTGCCCTGGAGGAGTGGCGACACTGGCTGGAGGGAGCCAAACATCCATTTCTGGTATTGACCGACCACAAAAACCTCCAGTACCTCCGTGATGCCAAACGCCTATGTCCACGCCAAGCCCGATGGTCACTCTTCTTCTCACGATTCCAATTTACCATCTCCTACCGCCCAGGTCCAAAAAATGTCAGAGCCGACGCCTTGTCCCGAATTCATGACTCTTCCGATATCACTGAATCTCCCTGCAACATCCTCCCAGACAATATCATCGTCAGCCCCATAGAATGGTCAGCCCCTCCAAGTGTCGCTACTCCCGTCCCTCGTCCTCCGCCGGGCTGTCCTCCTGATCGTCGCTACATCCCCAGGACACAACGGGTAGATCTCATCCGTTCCATCCATACTTCCCTGGGCACCGGGCACCCCGGGACCAACAACACCCTCTCGCTGTTGTCCGAACGTTTCTGGTGGCCTGGGATGGCAAGGGATGTGCAGCGCTTTGTCAAAGGATGCCGAGAATGTGCTATGTCCAAGAGCCCCAGACACTTACCAGCAGGCAAGCTCCATCCCTTGCCGATCCCGAACCGCCCCTGGTCACACCTGGGAGTCGATTTCATGACGGATCTACCGGAATCGGATGGAAACACCTGCATCTTGGTAATTGTGGACCGCTTCTCGAAGTTTTGCAAGCTCCTACCCATGAAAGGATTACCCACTGCCTTTGAAACCGCGGAGCTCCTGTTCAATAATGTCTTTCGTCAATACGGCATACCTGAGGATGTGGTATCCGATCGTGGTCCACAGTTCATCTCCCGCCTCTGGAAATCCTTCTTCCGGCTCCTAGGTGTGACCGTCAGCCTCTCCTCTGGCTACCATCCGCAGTCTAACGGCCAGACGGAGAGGAAAATCCAAGAAGTGGGGCGGTTCCTCCGGACATTCTGCCATGGCCACCAGAACTCCTGGAGCCAGTTCCTGAAGACTGGTCTTCCGAATCGCCATCTCCAAGTTTGTCAGCGTCAGCTCTAAGTGGTGTGTGCCATAAGTCTGTGTTCACTCCGTCCACGGGATCGGCCATTCAATCCCCGCTGCACAATTCCTGCAAGAAAGAATACATCCCGATTCAATACCCGGCTCATTCAACTCCCATCCTCTCAACGTCTGCCATACTCACCAGTCTCAGGGTCTTCTCACATCTCCGGCATCGCTGCATTCAATAAACATATATATCTGTTGCACTTACCTTGTTGTCCTGTCTGCTTCCTAACAACGATAAAAAGTACATACTTTTAGTACGTAGTATAAGTATGCGAATTGGGACGCAGCAATATTGTTCTTTCTTTCTCTTTCTTGCTTGCTTCATGCTCCTAGTAACATGGCCATGTAAACTATTGCTACTCTTTACCATGTTGACAAAATGTTATGTACTCTCCTAAGTTGCTATGTATAAAAGCCAAATTAATAAATGTAAATATATAAGTTTCCCTTTCCTGTTCTAAGGATGTTTTGCAGATGTGTCTGCTATGACCACAGAACCATTTTAGTCTGGCCCTCTGTGTCAGGATCACAATGACCCCGATGGCTTCTTCATCTGACCACACCAGCCATCAAAGATGACATCCATTTATTATCTCATTTTAAATGATACTGAATCTAAAATCATTTAACTGTTTGTCACATGGCTATATATAGCGAAAAGCTAAATCTAAATGAATAAATATTACTGTTCATACTGTTGTTCAATTATATGAGTTTACATACAGTACTGACACCTGTTTCCTCATCATTTATCTGCAATTTAGTTAATAAACCAGCTTATTTAGTGCTTATTTAAGTTTTTTTACTTTTAACATCATGCAATGTTTACCATTCATTATGGTATCGTTACTGTCCGCCATGTTGAAAGGTCAAAGTTTATCCCATCTCGGCAACTTGGGTATCATAAAAATTTTCGAGCTTTCCAGTGGAAATTACAACGTAGGTGGGTGTTCATGTGCAATTTTGATGTCGGATTTTGGTATTTACCATAGTTACGATAGCACATGAAGGCAGCATTAAGTCTGCAGGTATGTAGGTAGGTAGTCTACAGGAATGGGCAGCCCTGGCTTACAGGATTGTCATCACTCTACATGAAAAGGTAAGTATAACATATTTGCTATATTCTTTGCTAATAATATTCACGACCGTCTTACAGTATTCAAGACATTCACACATTCACTTCAGTGGCTTACGTATTGGTTTCTGTTTCTTTTGGGCTAGCTCCATCTCCCTTTTCTTCCATTTCTCCATGTCTCCCTCAGAAACCAACACTACACAACAAAAATAACAGGAAACAAGACAACATCAATGCTACATACTCTGTGCACAATGTGCTTGTGAACAGAATCTCAAATTCTCCAATTTACAACTATTGTTACCTGCTTCTCATGTGCTTTGTTTACCTGGTGCCTCTCTGATGACCGATGAGATCTCCTCTTGAGCAAGAATCAATATCTTCTCTGCTTTGTCTAGTCTTTGCCGGAGCTGCATCTCTGCAAAGACTATTTAATGTACTTATGCTGACCAATCTGTGTGGAATCAACTTCACTCCACAAAACATAAAATGTATAAATAGTGAACCACCAGCACAGAGTTTGGACAGGTTATGCAGCAGTGGACAAACCTAGGTCAGTTGATTTCCTCCGTCCATAATGCAAAAGGGCATCAGTCAACAGGGTCAAGGCGGTGAGATGGAGTCATCTCCTTTGTGACTCTGGCAAATCTTCGGAGGAAAGACCATAGCCTTTCCATTCCTTTCCCAACTTGCATTATTTTATCTTTAAATCAGTAAAAAATAGCGAAGCTGTTCATTTTATCATTGTTATATTTATGTAATACTTATACAAATGTAATCTGCATAAAAAATAAAGAAAACAATTATCTGCTTATAGTGATTATTTTGACCCAGACAGATTTGAGATAAGAGGTTTTCACTTTATTGTCCTAAACGGTGCAACTTTTCAGCATATCTCCTTAATTTCAGCTGTGCAGTTGACAGACAGGAAAACGGAGGCCAAACAAGGAGTGAATGATGTGTGACACAGGTCCTGATGTCTCTATAAAGTCAATGAATTACCTGGCAGGGCAATTTGTGTCCATAAACATGAAATGCTGGTTTGGCCAAAGAGATGTTGTGTGGTATGCCCTCCCCTGATTTCTGATTGAACACAGTATGCCACAATCTTGAGTTAATGGGTCTTTTCTCAAAACAATAATTCAGTTTTACACAGAAAAAAAGTACTTACGTGCAAATGTGAGGCAACAACACAGGCAATGTCATAGACTACTCGCAGGTGTATGTTCTTGTCCTCACATCTTCAAGTAGCTCATCGATGACATACAGCGGATAGGCTAATCTATTTCAACACAAAAATGAGAATGGTGACACTTTATACTATGGAAAAGTAAAAAATAATAATACAAACAATCTCCAGCATCAATTTCAATACCTAAATACTCAATAAGAGCACTCAAAATGATCCAAACTATTTTCATGTTTTTTTATTAGATTATAGAATAGTGTTAAAGTAAAACTGGAAAAAAAAAAACAAAAAAACATGTTAAATGAAAAAACAAATGAAATATGTCTTATGTTAGGGTCATGCTATTGTACACATTTTGTGAACATGTCGAATCAAACAGGTTAATTATCATTCTGGAACACTGGGTCAATAGATGTCACTACTGTGGCATAGACTTGCCGTTCTCCTTGGCTCATGTTGACAAACATTAGGGGCATTTCATGACGACAAGAGGCTCCAAACACTCCTGGAACATCACGTTTCTTCTCTTGTTTTTGCCACCTCAGCACGTCGCCAGCCTTGAAGTTACTG
Organism: Garra rufa; assembly: GCF_049309525.1. Lineage (NCBI taxonomy): Eukaryota > Metazoa > Chordata > Actinopteri > Cypriniformes > Cyprinidae > Garra > Garra rufa. The sequence continues at coordinate 57,887,652 of NC_133364.1, forward strand.
CAGTCCTAAAGATTTAGGGAAAACATAGATTTACGGGAGGAATAATGATCTTTTTTCACAAGTTAAGACTCAGTCCATGAAATTCCACGACTTTGACTAACCTCGCGAGGCTTTGAGCTGTCAAGATGAGACAACAGGTATTCCTCGACATCCTTTTCATCAACAAACATGCGGGCTCCATGTAACGGCTCAACCGCACTTGTACCTGAGCTTTGCTTCCTCACAAGGCCAAAGTTGGCATCCAATGTCACAATCATATCTCCATCCGCCTGGAAAACAAACACTTACAGAAATACTGTTTTTTTTATTATCTGCACCAGGTTTATACATTTATACTATTACTATTTTATTATAATACTTTATACAAAAAATAACTAATTTTGCAGATATCAATTCAATGCCGGGTCATGGAAAATGCAATTAGGTTAATCAAACAAGAACCATGGAACTAGAACCAACCTTTGGACCTGCTGGGCATATGGTCCATCATCTAACTCTGGCCAAATATCTACCAAACTTCTTTTTCTGAAGTGGTGATGCCTAAAATGGGATCTGGATTCTCCCACCAAGGCTCTGTGGAGTGTGTTAACCTGCGGTATAAGCAGCGATCAGTGAACACATTATTTTCTACACTAACATCTGGTGATGGTGGTTCACTCAGAACATGTTAATTTATAGAACAATAACAAGAATACTTTTGCAACTATACAATCCTAGATGGTTCCAGAGCTGTTTACTTTTAGTTGTTATAATTAATGGTGTAGTACAATCAAGAAAGGTGTCATTTTCACATCTATATGAACTCGTCAGTGTTCTGTTAAAGTAACTGAGATGTTCACTTCACAAACAAGACTTCAAACTGACCTCTGCAAACTGACTTACCTCTGCAAGTGTGAGGTTATTTTTCCAGCGCAGAGTGTTGCAAAAACCCTCAACAGAAACCTGACACTCCAGTGACAGACACACAAAGAGCTGTATCAGAGGGATGGAGAAGGCTGTCTGGGGTAGAGGCTGTAGAGGGGTCTGAAGGGGGGTCTGTTTGGAGTCGGGCTGGGGAAGACCTGGACTAAGGTAAGACACCTTTGCAGGGCCAGTGATACACCTCCTCACCACCCTAATCTTAACGCTCCTGAAACGTGTGGTTTTAACTGCTTTTCCCATATCTGAAATTAAAAAATTTGGCAATTATTACATAAAACAAAGTGCAACATGTACTACTAGTCACAGCCTAAAAGACAGAAACACATCAGTGAACATGGGATGCAGATGAAGGAAATGCCTGAGAAGATAGATAGATAGATAGATAGAACTTCAGACACGTTAAGAACATGCTAATTAGCAACGCTAATGCTCACATAAATCATATAAAGTAAGGACAGGCTTATAACGTAATATATAACGTTGCAACACGGTTATTTCATGTCAACACTCGTGTCACGCCGCCTTAAAACACATTTTCTGTATTGTTGTGGCTTATTGACTAATTAATTACAGTTTACATGCTCATTTCAATAATCTTACCTGAAAATGTCAACCGGAAAAACTACGTTCCCGCGTCATCTGATAGATTTCCGATTTCCGGTGAGCTGGATTCCTCTGGCACTGGATCTGGAGTCTGCTCTATTAGTCTAGCTCAGGGGTCTCAAACCCGCAGGACGACAGTGTGTGACCCCGCCTTAATATGAAAGTTTAATGTTACTGCGGCCCGCGAGTTTGAAATGTATGGCACTTTACAGAGTTGTGTGCAGAGCTAAGTGAACCTACCAATCACGGTGGGGTATATGGCTCTTGGGGGCGGGCCGGGCTTGAATATGCTCCAAGCGTTTTTTCTAAATTAACTTAAAAATAAAACGAAACTAATTATAATCAATTTGCTATTACATACCAAACTTAAGTATTTTAATTTTAAAATCTGGCTCAGGACACTGGCTCGGCTCCAGAATTAAATCCCTGAGGCTGCTTTCACATTTATATTTTTGCCCCGTACATTACTTTGATATCACTGTGTAGTCACTGCTATTTCGAGAATGAATCCAGCATAAATATGCAGATGTAATTCCCTAAACATGGCAGCGTGTATGTGTCCGAAAAAAGACAGTTTCATACAAATTCTGAATGGACTGTAGCCTGGAAAGTGTAGGCTACAATACGCGGTCCCTTTATTATCATCACTAAAAGCACTGAATTTATAGAGATCTCTCAAAATTCCGTTATAATAATCAATAAAGCTTTCTAAACTACACAATGAGTCTTGTATTTATTGCGCCATCCCCCCTCCTACCCCCTAATGTTGCCTGTGGGTATAAGTTTAGAGCACCCTCATTAATTTGGGAAGCACCCTCAGTGATTAAGTTCTGGAACCGGGCCTGGCCAGTGCCCTTCGAAACTTCATTTTTGTATATAAATGTACGAGTAATAAATTTACTTTAAATTATTACTTCACTGCTATAAAACGAAATAATTCAAATCGAAGACAAAAGTCTTTCATTAGCTATAGGCCTAATTCATAAAGATACATTTAGGCATAAAAGCGCCTCCAGTGAGCAGATGGCGAGTCAGGATCGTCAACTTCATCTTTGAGACACTGACTCAGAAAATACTAGTTTATTAATAAATAATTGGAAGAGGAAGCGCTGCCAGGTCTCTAGCAGCAAGAGATGTTCAGAACAATAGTTCATGTTCTTCAATGTTTCATTCATGTTCAGAAGAAGGCTGAAGTTTAAAGAACTGTTAATACAGACTTTTGAACCGGAATACAGCAGATATAGAAAACTGAAGAAACCACATAGAAGCTGGTTTTCTTGTGGAAAACCTGATGCGGTCCAGCCTCACCCAGACTCTTTAAACTGAGTTTGAGACCCCTGGTCTAAGCCCTGTCTGTTAAACCAGCCCTTAGTGTCATATAATACAGCTATAAAAGTGAATTAGATCCTTCATGAACCTATGTCCTAATATATATTCATATTTCTTTCTCTCTGTTCGAAAACTTTAGCCCCTATGCGGTACAATCCTCAGACACCAGGTGCCACTATAAAATGAAATCTAATGCTAACACAGACATTTCTCATGTGTATTGAGGCTGGATTTATTTGAACAAAAATACAAAAAACTGTCATCTTGTGAAGTATTATTACAATTTAAATAAGCCTTTTTCTGTTTCACTAAAATATAATTTATTCATGTGATTCAAAGCTGAATTTTCATCAGTCATTACTCCAGTCTTCGGTCACATGATCTTTCAGAAATCATTCAGATTTATTAACAATATGCTGATTTATTATGATGGAAACAGCTGCTCAACATTTTGTTGAAACTTTGATTTGATGATTAAAAAAGTTAAAAAGAACAGCATTTAATCAAAATATAAATCTTTTTTAACAATATAGGTCTTTGCTATCACTTTTTAACAACTTAACACATCCTTGCTGAAAACAATTATTAATTCCTTGCTGAATTAAAAAAAAACTAAACAAAACGACTAGCCCTAAATATATGAATGGTAGCGTATATTTTTAAATAAGTATGATATAAAATATAATAAATTATAAATATTAAATAAATCTTTAAAATATCACTTTTTATTAATTTAACACATCCTTGATGTATAAAAGTATTATAAAATCATGAATAAATCACTATTTTAGATTGCAATAATATGTGTCTGTCATTTCAATAAAATAATCAACTTCAATGTATAAATAAATAAATAAATAAATCTGTGTGATGCCAAAATTATGAGTGGTAATATACAATCATACTTTGACTATTCTGCAGGGGTTAAATAAATGTGAGAATTATCAAAAATATCAAAAATGCTGGTTGTGGTAAAAAAAAAGAAGAAAAAGGGTTTAACTAAGCTACGAGGGACAGGTTTTTGGTGTATTATTTTATTTTATTTTAATATTTTCTTGACCTTTTTTTTTGGTGTCTCTAGCCTTTAAACTCAGGTTAACTTTTATTTGTATTTTTAATCTTAGACCTGATGCTGGCTGAAATGAATGAAACGGAAAAGAAAACTCTTTTATTTGCTTCTAGACTGAAAAATCTCAAACCAAGTTTTCTTCTCAGAAGAGAGCGCTAGAATTATCATTAACTTCATGTCATGGGAACTGTGATATTGTGAGTCACTTTTTATTATTCATGAACAAATGTGCAATGGTGCATTCCCAGTTATACAAAAATATTTATGCTAGCAACTTGCTAGTCATGCTAAAAATCATGTTAACGACTTACTAGTCTAGCTTAAATAATGCTAGCAACCGCATAGCAACCGCATAGCAACACCTTAGCATCTATTCACATTCAAACTATTTATATCTTCTAACTATTTATATCTATAAATCTATCTATTTTCAAACTATTTATATCTATCTAGCCTATCTATCTTCAAACTTTATCAATCAAACTAAAACTATTTAAAACTGAAAACCTTTAAACTTTCTTTAAACTAAAAGCTTTTAAAACTACTTAAAACTTACTGGCTAGGCTTTCTCAAGCCAACTTAAAGTTTGCTAACAAACTTTTTATCTAGTTCTTATTCTTCTTCTTCTTCTTATTATTATTATTATTATTAATATATGTATTGTTATTAACAACAAATACTAACTTTATTGTACATTGCAACAGGAGTATTGTAAAACTGTAAAACTAATCATTCAAATAATACAATATATATAACTAGATAAAAAAGTTCATCAAGACAAACTTTAAGTTGGCTAAAGAAAGCCAGAACAGACGTTTAAGTTTTGAGAATTTTAAAGAAGTTTAAAAAAAGTTTAAAGAAGTTTAAAAGTATAAAAATGGTGAAGTTTAGCATGATTCTAGCATTATTACCAATTAACTAGCATGACTAGCAATTTACTAGCAAGTCACTAGCATGATTTTAGCATTATTACCAAGTTACTAGCATGTTTTTAGCATGATTAGCATATTGTTAGCATGATTTTGACAGACAGACAGACAGACAGACAGACAGACAGACAGACAGACAGACAGATAGATAGATAGATAGATAGATAGATAGATAGATAGATAGATAGATAAGGTTTGAAGATAGATAGATAGATAGATAGATAGATAGATAGATAGATAGATAGATAGATAGATAGATAGATAGATAGATAGATAGATAGATAGATGAGTTTGATTGGATTAGAAATATAGTTCATAGAAGGGAAGCTTGATTGAGTCTCAAAGGATTCTGGGAGTTTAAATTTGAATTTTGACAGTTGGAGTTTGAAAAGTCTTGGCTCATTTGAACATTCCGTCAATGTAAGTCAATGGGATTTTTCCCAGTTTTAATCGTTATTTTTAGGAAAACCGTAAGTCGGATCAGTTAGAAAAGATACAGCACACCCGCTGAGATCAGACTGAAGATCTGGACTGAGTTTGGAGTTTGTAGAGTTAAAGCTCTAGGAGGAGATACAGTCAGAACATTTTGGATAGGAAGAAAATAGCATCTCAGTAAGTTGGCTCTCTCAAGCTTAATTAATTAATTAATAGGATTACAGCATTCACTTTTCTTCATTGTTAAAATAAAACAAATAAAAATAGTATTTTGCTTATTATTATTCAATACTAACATTTTATTTTACAGTGCAACATGTGTCAGGGGTTTGGGCTGCGGTGTGTTCCTTTGTCCACTAGATGTCGCTGTTTTTCCCGCCACACTCCATGCCTCATCACGAACACCTGTCATTCCTGATCACACAGCTGTCTCCTATCACCTAGCACTAGATTAGTCTCCCCTCTCCCAACACTCTGTCTGGTGCCATTACTTCCTGTTTCCTGTTGGTATTGTCTTCGTGTCCCTTGAACTGTTGCTCCAGTCTCGCTCTTGTTTATCGTGTCCTGTTGTGCTGTTGGCCTTTTGTTTGTTTGTTCATTTGTTTATTGTTGCAATAAATATTCCCTTCCCTGCATATTGGACCCTGACCTCATCTCTCATTTGGAGACAACATGACTACTACAATAGTAAGAGTTGTTATTGAGTTGTTTATTGGTATATTTAAAATGTAAAGAAAAACTAAATATTAATTATAATTTATTTTTAATTATGGCAAACACATTTAATTTGTAATTTACAATAAGCCTTTTGTACTAAAATTCAATATTCAAGTACGTATTTAATAATAATAATAATAATATAAATGTTTTTAATTTTTTGTAAGTTTTGTTATAATTTAAATAATGAAAATATATAATTAAATTGTTATTAATTGTATCTTTTTCATTTTACAGAATGATGGGATTACATAATTCATAACATTTCTTTATTCTTATAATAAGACTTAATTATTGAATTAATTAATTAATATTAAACTAACATTTTATTTTAGAGTGCAATATTATTATTTCGGCTATTATACTTTAAATTACATTACATATTATCAGAAAAAATAATCAATAATAATAAGAATATCAATAATGTATAATATTAATTATAATTGTATTTAATGACAAGTAAAACATTTGTCAAGGTTCATTAGTGAACATGAACTATGAATGATTAATACTTCTCCAGCATTTATTAATCTTAGTTCATGTTAATTTGATCATTTACTAATGCATTATTAAAATCAGGAGTTGTGTTTGATAACATTAGTTAATGCTCTGTCAACTAACATTAACTAACACTCAACTGTATTTGAACTAACTTTAGAAAGATTCATAAATAGTAATAAATGTACATTTCATTGTTCTTTCATGTTAGTTAATACATGAACTAATGTTAACAAACCACACATTATTGTAAAGTGTTACCAAAAACTCTTATCACTGCAATCATATTATTGCAATATCTTATTTTCAATAACAATTATTTATTAACAATAGTAACAACCAACACATGAATTTTATTTGAGGATGATAATAATGTTAGAATTGCAACAATACTATTGAAATCTAAATCAACATTTATTATTATTATTATTATTATTATTGATTGTTATAATATTAAATAAAATGCAATTATGATATTTTTTTCCATTATTATTAAATATTCCCTTTTTATTTTACAGTACAGTTGGATTATTGCAATTGTTATGCATTTCTTTCTTAGCATTTGTTATTATTAAAATTATAATAAAATGTTCTATAGTATTACATATTTTGGTAATTTTTAATTTTATATAAATGTTTTGTTTCATTATTAATAATGTAATTACATTATTTTAAAAATACTAATTAGATTACTTTTTCAGTAATCATATTGCACTGTAATGTAAAATGTCAGTATTAATAATAATATAATAATAATAACAATTTAAGATTATTTTATATTATCACAATTATTTTATTTGAGCAAAGAAATATATTATGATTGCAATAATCCAATTGTACTGTAAAATAAAAATAAAGTTTTGATGATAATTTAAATAATTTTATAATAATGACCTAAATATTTGTTGTATTTTTTACATTATTATTATTATAATTACAGTTATTTAATAGTAGCAATAATAATAATAATAATAATTGTGAAACAATTGCTGTTTTTATTACAATAGTATTCCTGCAATTACAACATCTTTATGTTATTGTCATAATAATAAAATACAATTAATATTTTGACTTCTTAATTCTGTCTTTTTATTAAATAAATATTCTAATAATATTATTCAATATGATTTTTTTTTATTGGTTTGTTTGTTCTAATGCAAAAAAAATACAGTTACAAATTTAAATTTATTAGTATTTTTTATTATTTTCATTTTATGATAATTGCAATTATTTCTTTATTTCTTATATTTGTTGCAATTTAAAGCATAACCAAAACAATAATTTTATTTAATTATTAAATACTGATTACAGTGCAATATGGTAATATAGTAAGAGTTACTGTGATTATTGCAATACGTTTTTCTTTATTGATTTGTATAATAATAAAAGATCCCATTATAATTAAACACAGCTGTAGCTAGAATATATTTGATGACATTGCTGTGATGTGATATTTTATAATGTGAGGAATGGATTATATTCGTGACACAAACATCAATTAAAATCTGAAGTTGATTTGTGATAGTGTTTATTATTTATGAGCAGAAACAACAGAATAAGATCCTAATAGTAATAATAATAATAGTGCTAAGATGATTGATGAGACACTAGAATAAAACCCAAATGTAGACACACACTGATCTGACTGTCTATATGAGGATTGATCACACATTTATTCTGTTATTTGAGTGACAGAAGTTGAGCTGCAGTATTAATGTGATGAAGAGACTCATCTCACTGTTACTGATTCATCCTCAGCTCAAAGCATTATGGGTACAATCTCTCATCAGTCTGTTCTCATTCAGCAACACAGTGAAGCTGATGATCCATAACTAACCCAAAACCCAGGATAGAGCGTCTGAGTGAATGTGGTGTGTTCTGTGTGGATGAGGCTCATTGTGTCAGAGACGCTGTAGAAGGACAGACTTCCTGCTCCGTGATCCACAAACACTCCTACTCTATAGACATCATTCACTCCTGCTCTCCTGAAGATGATGGGCTTCACAGAGAGATCAGTCTTTATCTTATTGTGCCAGAATGAGTATCTGTGAGGAGAGCAGTCTAAACTCCAGGACTGATCATTATATCCAAACACACACTCATGACCCGATCCCTTCCTGCTGATGCTCTTATATGACACTGATATATACACACCTTCTCTCCAGTCAATCTCCCAGTAACAGCGTCCACACACACTCTCTCTACACAACACCTGAGACCAATGATCAAATCTGTCTGGATGATGAGGATACGGCTGTTTCTCTTCCACAAATGTCACCTTTCTGTTGTCCTCAGACAGACTGAGTTTAGTGTTTGCTGTGTTTGGATCCAGTGTGAGAAAACAGGCCCCTGAACACAAGAACAGAGACATTTACAACAACAATCACTACAGCTGTGTGTTATATAAATATATATATATATGTGTGTGTGTGTGTGTGTGTGTGTGTGTGTGTGTGTGTGTGTGTGTGTGTGTGTGTGTTATATTTGTACTCTACAGTGTATCTCTGAGAGTTGAGTATATTATACACAAGTGTAAGTTTGGAGGCCGCTGATTGGCTCGATCGGTAATCTGGGAAAATGGCCAAAACAAGATGGCGTCGGTGGGCGGGGCTTCAATCCGCTTCAGTGCACAGTGTCTTATAACAAGTTAATGCAGTTTGCAATATTCTTTCAACATTAACAATAATTGATCAACTGTAAATTAAACATATGAATGTATAGCAAACATATAAGTAAACCTATACCGTTAATATAATAAACTATGACTAAAGATTACATTTCTTGAAACCTGTTACGAGTCAGACTGAGAAATAACTGGAATTAAGATTGTAAACCGAACCACACATTTAACTACTAGACTTTATGACAATTACATATTAATATTAGTATTTATTTTTATATTATTTGTTCAATTCCGCTTCTATTATAATGGTGGTGGTTTAATCAGAGGTCAGTTTCCTGTTTGGACAGGATGCAGCTGAAGTGAAGACATCTGTTCTGTGGACCTGTTAGTTTGAAGCATAGACTGTAATGTGAAAGGTAAGTTATACTGTTGTTTAATCGAGTTTTTCAAAAGTTTATGGCTCACTTTGGCTTGTTTGTGCATGTTTTGTAAGCGCATCAGAGCTGGTTTTTACAGTCTTAAAGCAGCTAGCGCGTGATGCTAATGGTGCTAGCCAATTACTGATTGAATACAGTCAGACGTGAATCGGCCATTTTTGTCAGCTTTAACTTGCTTTCATTTGCATAGCTGTAATAACAATCTGCTGGGCTCAAAGAGATATATATAATAAACAAAGAGATCAGGATGCGCACGTTTTACTCCTGAATTGTAACTTGCACTATCAGCCAAAAGTTCTTAGTTTAAGTCTCTTCTGCATTTATTTGATCCAAAATACAGCCAGAACAGCAGGAATATCTGCTTATAATATCTGTATTATTTAAAGTCAGTATCTGTTATTATAAGTTGGCTTGAGAAAGCCGGAACAGACGTTTAAAGAAGTTTTGAGAATTTTAAAGAAGTTTAAAAAAAGTTTAAAGAAGTTTAAAGAAGTTTAAAAAAAGTTTAAAGAAGTTTAAAAGTATAAAAAAGGTGTAAGTTTAGCATGATTCTACCATGACTAACAAAGTCACTAGCATGATTTTAGCATTATTACCAAGTCACTAGCATGATTCTAGCATTACTAGCAAGTCACTAGCATGATTATAGCATGTTTTTAGCATGATTAGCATATTGTTAGCATGATTTTGACAGACAGACAGACAGACAGACAGACAGATAGATAGATGAGTTTAAATTAGTTTGATTGGATTAGAAATATAGTTCATAGAAGGGAAGCTTGATTGAGTCTCAAAGGATTCTGGGAGTTTAAATTTGAATTTTGACAGTTGGAGTTTGAAAAGTCTTGGCTCATTTTAACATTCCGTCAATGTAAGTCAATGGGATTTTTCCCAGGTTTAGTCGTGATTTTTAGGAAAACCGTAAGTCGGATCAGTTAGAAAAGATACAGCACACCCGCTGAGATCAGACTGAAGATCTGGACTGAGTTTGGAGTTTGTAGAGTTAAAGCTCTAGGAGGAGATACAGTCAGAACATTCTGGATAGGAAGAAAATAGCATCTCAGTAAGTTGGCTCTCTCAAGCTTAATTAATTAATTAATAGGATTACAGCATTCACTTTTCTTCATTGTTAAAATAAAACAAATAAAAATAGTATTTTGCTTATTATTATTCAATACTGACATTTTATTTTACAGTGCAATATGAGAACTACAATAGAAAGAGGAATCCGTCTATCATTCGTCCTTTCCATTTTCATGCTAAAGATAAAATGTAATAATATGTAATAAATAGTAGGCTATATAATTTATATATAATCAGACTAAGTTTTTTTTTTTTCTTTGTCATTTTTCTTTATTTCTTTCGGATAGTATTTGGATTTGCTGTTAGTCATATCCTCTGGGTCTGAGTGCAGTTGTTGTAGACAGATTAATCCTAATAAACATGCGGCTACAACTGAAACCATTACATTAAATACTTAAAACAGTGTATTCTATAACTTCAGCAGCGTGCAGATCCTCCTTTATGTCAGGACTGTGGCGAAGGCAGCGCGGTCAATCGCCTATAGCTCGAGCACATGTAATCATATTTATTTTCTATAACGGGAAATCATATCGTTTTTATGACATAATATGTCGTTTTAACAAGACAAGATCTCCTTTCCTATTGTGCTTTGCCAGAAAGTGTCACAAATGAACAGAAACAAAACTCAGAATTGCATAAAAAGTCGCAATTGCGAGAAAAAAGTCAGAATTCTGACTTTTATATCTTTATATCTCGCAATTCTGACTTTATAACTCGCAATTCTGATTAAAAAAAAAGTCTATATATATATATATATATATATATATATATAATAACACATATACATATATATATATATATAT
>NC_133364.1:57899598-58032937 GCF_049309525.1 Garra rufa
ATATGCATCCACACCAGAGAGATAATGATTCATGAAAAAGATGGTCTTTACTCATCTCACTTGCACAAAATAGCCTAAATACCGTAATAGAAAGTACAGAAACGCACAAAAATACACTGAAATACACTGAGAATTATATGCATTTAAAAATTTGGTGGGGTTGAAGTCATCCCCCCGGATCTTCTGCATCCACTCAGTCCGTACGCAGCCTCAACGGGGAATGAGACGAAACGGTACATAACGGCACACAACGATGAAGTGCTGAGGCTGTCACACTCTGAAAGTCTCCTCTCTTGAATCCTAAAAACACTCAATGTGAAAAAAATATATCTGTGGTAATTGTGACCCTTTAAACAACATGTAATGAATCTGATCCATGATTTTGTCGTGGATATGAATTTGGCTCCGTGCACAACATGGCGACCGTTGACGTTCGAGTGTGTGGGCATCGCGTTATGTGTGCCTCAATCCTGAGCGAGTAGGCCCTAATTGTAAGTTTTGAGCACAGAGAACTATATTTTGCAAGCACATTACATTATATTTTGAACAGAAATTAGCAATCGCAAAAAAAATTCGTTTGAGCAAAGAAAAAACGATTCCGTGCTTAATAAATGTATTTGCTATTATCCATATTAACGTGCAATAATAACCCCTCTCACGCAGTTTACTCAGGTGCTCTCTCACAAACTTTTAAGTTAATAATAAAAAAAAAAACACTTACCAAAATGTGTTTTAATCCATTAGTCTCACTGTAGTCATTATTTTTTTCAGTAAGCTTCCGGGATGGTGTAGATAGTTCCACAGATATCATATAATAAAGGATTATCCTATATGGATAGCCTATATGGATATGGATATTTATCAGTGATGCGCGGGTCAATGTATAAACAACCTGAACCCGACCGACATTTTCAACTAACCCTCCCGCAACTCCGACCGCAAAAAAAAAAAAGTCAATATTGTACCCGACCCAATTCCTGAGCCGCATGTTTAGGATATTTGCGACTGACACCAGCGATTATAGGCTATATGCGGTGGAGATGCGTTCACTGTCAAACATCATTCGGCAATATTTAGGTAATTTTGTCAAAAGTAATGTGATTACAAGAAAAATACAGATTGAATACAGTTCTTGTTTTATTTTGTCTTTCCTTTATACAGATTTAAATAGTGTCATTTTCTCCGATGTTAAATATGATCAATAATTATTTTATTTCGATCTACAGTGTAATAAAAGTTTAGAAAAAGATTAGCCTATAGCCCTAAATATATATAGACTACAAATTCCTTTTTTCTTAAATTTTAACTTCTAAAAATGATCAAGAATATTAAATCAATTTAATAGGCTTAACGAATTTTCTTATACAAACATAGCGAATGCACTTCAAGACGAAGTTTTGCGTCAGCATTTATTCAACAGTTAATAACGCTCAACATTCAAAGTATAAATATTATTGAGCCAATAAAGTGTAGGTCTATGTATTCCAATTGAGTCTAGTACTATACAAATGATAAAGGTTTAATTGTTAATTTCTGTTCAAAATATAATGTCATGTGCTTGCAAAATATAGTTCTCTGTGCTCAAAACTTACAATTACTAGCTCAGGATTGAGGCACACAAATAACGCGATGCCCACACACTCGAACGTCAACGGTCGCCATATTGTGCACGGAGCATATAATTCTCAGTGTATTTCAGTGTATTTTGTGCGTTTCTATACTTTCTATTACTGCATTTATTTTGTGCAAGTGAGATGAGTAAAGACCATCTTTTTCATGAATCATTATCTCTCTGGTGTTATGCGCAGAATTGAGAAAATAGTAGGCTATTAATGGAGATAAATTGTAGCCTCTCACAGCTAGGCAAACGTGTGAATGTTCACGGTGCATTTTATGCAAACAACTCTAATCGTAGTTGTAATCTATATTTACAGTAGGCATAATTGTCATTGCATGAGTCAAATACAATCTTCTGTTGGTGAACAGTTGTATTTCATTCATTATCTGACTATGCATCCGTGCATTTAATTGCCATTGGCTCGTGTGATAGTAATATGGATCCTAGTAGTATTTTAAGTGATACTAGACAATAATAATTGATACCCGCACGACGGTGTAATTTACGTCCGGGTAAAGATAGGATCAGTCAAATGAAATACATAAATGTACAAATAAATATTACAAATTAAAAAACGATCGGAAATGCGTCCAATTTTCTATTACTATTATTTGATGACAGCAGTACATTTGGAAAACAAAATACAGCCATTTCTGCTTTTTTTCTTTTAAACAAAAAAGCAAGCTGCACCCTTTTTTAAATTTCATCTTTCATTCCGAAATTGAATAATGAATGAACGAAAAAGTACACGGACCGGGTGTGTTTTGATCATTTGTTTTTCAGTTTGAAATGAAATGAACAGAAATAAGAAAACAACCTCTTTATTCATTTGTTCAGATAAACACAAAAATTAGATTTCGGCTCAATTTCTTTTTTCATTTTTTGGTTCATGTGTAGAAAATGAATAAACAACTTGTTTCAAATTTGTTTCAACAAAAACAATAGTACTTGTATTTTTATTTTATTGCAATCTTAAGAACAACAAAAATACATTAAGAAAATCACATGTTCATAACAAGCACAAACAGTTACAAATTATTTAAACAATAGATTTACGGCTTTAAAATGTACAGCTTTTGTCTCTTTATTTCTTTTAATGTACTCATATTATTATTAAGGTTATTTTCTAAATGAATAAGACGACATGATCTGCGTTGTAACACAAATAGCCTGAATGAAAGACCGTTGGATTTTCCCTTACTTTCAAACAAATAGTCTTCTTAGTTTTTGGATCATTATTAATTTAATAAAAACACAACAACGATAAAATAGCACAGTGATCACTCGCTTATAAACACACTTTTATTAACAAAATGATTAAGCCGGATGATATATAGGCCTATATCCTATAACCTTATAAATGAAGGTGTTTGGATTTTCCCATTAACACTAATGCACAGTTTATGGTTAATTACTACTTTAATATCGTACAACAAATGTATGATGTCCAACTTTAATGAACAAAGCAGAACAAAGACAAACTCAGGTCTATTAAAGGGATGAATATAGGCTCTATATATATATTTATTAACAGAAGTTGTCATGTCTTCTGTCTCCGCTATCGTCCTGTCAATGGTCTCTCGTCTCGTGCTGCTCCTGCTCTATGAACTCACCATTGTCTGTTTTACAGTCCAACTACATTCAGATTATTTCTAGAACAATGTTCAATATTTCAATCAGTGGGTAGCACAGCTTTACCATTAAATCTATTTAAATAATGTGTAACTATTTGTAGTCTACTTGTTATGGACATGTGATTTTCTTATTAGATGTTTTTTGTCTTTTATTATATTTAGGTGTAATTTATGTTATTGCTCTTGTATGTTTGTTGTTCTAAAGATTGCAATTAAAAAAGAGTGAAACTAAATAAATAAAGGACTGTTTTGTTGAACTGAACAGAGGAACAACTGATGAAAAGAGCGTCCTGTGATCGTCCACACGTCTAACACACATTTTGAACCAGAAACACTAAAAATCAAGCTGAAATCTTTTTTCTTTTTTTCTGAACAAACGATTAAAGGATTTCTTGTTTCTGTTTATTTCATGTCAAACTGAAAAACAAATGATCAAAACCTACATGGACCACAATGCATGCACAATACATGGACCAGCCTTGAAACAACATACAGTCAACTAGATCTACAGTAGCTTTAGTCGACTTAAATCTAATGGGTTTAATTACAGTGTGATGCATTTATTAAACTGTTCTCTAAAATGTCCAAACTCTGTATATGTTTCCAGAGAAAACATTTATTAAAGTGTTAATATGAATGATATTAAGGTTTGCAATATAGACAGATTTAACCTCTGTGACACATAACATACCTTTTCATTAAAATAAAAAACCAGGAGAATTTGATCCTCTTTTGAATGGAAAGCCAATCTAAATAATATGCTTTCTTTATAACAACTTGCACACAGCATCCTTCATTTAAGCAGACATTTGAATCTTTCTCAGGGCTACTGAAGTGATTCATTTAAAAGCAGTCCGTGTTTTTCTGTCTTTCATTGATTCATTAATAATAAGGACACAGTCTACAATAACTAAATGAAGCTGCTGTCTCTTTAAAACTGACTGCATGGTTTGACTAAAGACATGATCGGCTGTGTTTACATGCACACTCCTCAAAGCAGACTCTTGCACATCATTTTGTGTCTATTTCTGCATTGAGACGCAAAAGAGAAATCTATTAAATCACTTCCCTAACATTTTCATCTCATTTATATTCATTAAAGAGATGGTTTTATCAATTAAAAGAGTTTTTATTTTGTTATAGTCTCATTTTCATCAAAGAAATGTTGTTGACTGAAATGATGGTGAATATTTTTCTTCACAGAAATGAGCATTGCTCCACCTCCGTCACTGTTTTCAGATTTCTCCTGTCAAAGAGCATGTTTTAAATGAGAAGCAGAGCTGTTGTGCCTCCACTGAAGCAATCAAGAGTTATTCACATATTTTGGTTCAATTTATTTCAGTGATTCCCATTTTTTAACCTATATATTGAAATGTTTCTTCTGTTTGAGTTTTCTGATCAGGGTTAAATACAATACTACCATTAATGTACAGTAGGGATCAAAATTACAACAGTTTACAATTAGAACAATCTAGAAATACTTGATTTTTTCCCAGAAATGTTAACTTTCATCACTCAAAATTTGAAATAATATTAGATTAGATTAGACATGTTATACTACATATTTGACTAAATATCCAAGGCATTTCAATAAGAATTTTTTTTTTTTTTTTTTTTTTTAAACATTGTGATCAAAATTAGAGAACAATAATGACTGTAGCACAAGAGAAGATTACAGCTAAATTTCTGGAGGCCATTTTGCCAAACATAATGTTTCGATCTGACCCAAATAAATGAAATCTTCTCATTAGTGTGTGCTTTCAGTCTGAATTCTCTTAAACATGCTGCAGAAAAGCAATTCCAGCTGCAGTGTTGAACCCATTCTTTATTCAGATACTCAGCATTGTCTTGTTTTCATTGTAAAGATGCAATATTAAAAAAATAAAAAAAATCACAGATTTTGAATGATTGATTTCTCTTGCAGTGCAAATTAAAGTAATGCCGCCAGATAAATTGGGTTTGTCATATAATTAGTTCCAAGTGAAGGATTAACACTTGTCATATATGTTAGGTCATTTTGATCACAGTTCTTTATATATATTAGGGCCGGGACTTTAACGCGTTCATTTAGATTAATTAATTACACAAATATAACGCGTTACATTTTTTTAACGCACTTTAATCGCACTTAATTTTGCACCGCGGAACGTTTCTCACTGGATGAGTTTCATCTGTGGACCGATTATACTGGAGCACCAACTAGTGTTCAGACAAAGGAATGCGCTTATCACCGCAGCACATCGAGCCTCAAGTATCACCTCAATGCTTTTACAGAAGGTCTACCTACCTATAGGGTTCCTGAATTTCTGAAATGTAAGCTAGTATATTTCTAAATATCCCAGTGTTTCCCCTACCATTATCTTAGGGCGCGTTCACAATGTCTCCTCCAAGAAAACACGGACTGGATCGCGGACTCCATTCATGAAAAACGAATTTACTATAGCGCGGAATGCCACGTAAATTTGTCGATTTTTGGATTAATAAATCAAAAGTTGGTCTGTCACTTAATTCAAATCGCCATATGGACTACTGTCTGTGAAAACTGAAATGCAAAAAGACCGTTTTAATATGAATCCTGCATGTACTGTTTGCCTCTGTATGTCAGAATGGCAGTGACGCGTTTTTTTTATACTGCACGCGTGATGCTCCCGTTAATTTTTGCATTTGCATCTCAAATGAACAGATAGACTTAATCTCCAAAGCTACTGTGAGTGTCACTTTTACCGTTTCATTTGAGAAAAATGGCATCATATCAACCTTTATACTCAGAAACGTCACGGCAACCTGTCAAAATAAAAGTACGGTTTAACATGAAACAGAACAATATTCCTATTTAAATAATTGACAAAAAACAATATATATGATAAAAAATAAATATAACAACAAGATTAACCACTTAATTGTAGAAAAAAATACTATGATTATTATTATTTATTGATTTTAACAGCAAACCTCTGTTTGTTTGCCAAAAATTAAAAAGGTTTATTTTTAATTTGATTAAAAATAAATAAATGTTTATGCTTTCATTTGATTATGAGAAAAATTAAAACACAAGAATTTATAAAAAAAAAAAAAAAAAATAGCAAAAGATTGTAAAGCCCTATTGTTCAAAATGTTAAAATGGAGAGTTTTGGATTTATTTTTTTACTGAAATAAATGTTTTCGTTATGAGAAACACTGTATCCTATTGCTACAGTTAATGGCAATATCGCACTGGTCTGTTGGACTTGGTTGAACAAAAATAAACAATATTTTGTTGCTTCAGTTTATGTATTCAGTCATTATTCAATGGTGTACTAAAAATCCAAATGAAAAAACTTACTTCTCACTGTTCTCAGGTCAAATATTTATATGCAATTAAAATGCGATTATTTCGATTAATTAATTACAAAGCCTCTAATTAATTAGATTAATTTTTTTAATCGAGTCCCGGCCCTAATATATATATATATATATATATATATATATATATATATATATATATATATGTATGTGACCCTGGACCACAAAACCAGTCATAAGGTTAAATTTTACAAAACTGAGATGTATACATCATATGAAAGCTCAATGAATAAGCTTTCTATTGACGTATGGTTTGTTAGGATAGGACAATATTTGGCCGAGATACATCTATTTGAAAATCTGGAATCTGAGGGAGCAAAAAAATCAAAATACTGAGAAAATCACCTTTAAAGTTGTCCAAATTGAGCTCTTAACAATGCATATTACTAATCAAAAATTACATTTTGATATGTTTGCAGTAGGAATTTTACAAAAAATCTTCATGGAACATAATCTTTACTTAATTTCTTAATGATTTTTGGCATAAAAGAAAAATCAATGATTTTGACCCATACAAAGTATTTTTTGGCTATTACTACAAATATACCCCAGCGACTTAAGACTGGTTTTGTGGTCCAGGGTCACATATATATATATATATATATAAAAATGCATAGCACGAATATAT
The DNA here is from genome assembly GCF_049309525.1 of Garra rufa. NCBI lineage: Eukaryota > Metazoa > Chordata > Actinopteri > Cypriniformes > Cyprinidae > Garra > Garra rufa. The sequence goes on from NC_133364.1 coordinate 57,906,821, forward strand.
ATATATATATGTCATTGATTGCGACGAAGATAATCGATCTTCCACCACTCTCAAGGGTTCAGCAGCCAAACGAGTGTCAAGGCCTGTTAAGGTCGACAATTCTGCAAGATGCTTCAATATTGATCTTGTCCTGTCACCTACATACACGTAAAAATCTTCTGAAACATTATTTCTCTGTTCACGCTCCACTTCATCTGCCAATGAATTCAACGATCTTATCAGATCTGCAGCCGCCATGTTTCAAACGATCTAAACGTAACGCGCTTCCGCCAATCCCCGCCTTGACGCATATTGGAAAGTTGTGTTGCGTCGTGCTTTGTTTATATTAAGTATTAAAGTATGGCGAATTTTTAATGCCTTTTCAGAAGAAGACGAAGGCTCAGTCTACCTTTCCGTCGCTGTCAGTCCGTGTAATAAAGTCTATTTCATGTATGATGATGATGATGATGATGTGATAATGATATTTCATGAACTGTTTAGCTGTTATATTATGTTTTGCATTAAGTCCGATGCTTCTTTTTCTTTTTGTAATTATGAGTAGACACATTTTATCATGTCTTTTAAAATGCGTAGGTCTATGTTAAATTCTCTTAATTATAACATTTCTAGCACGTTTTTAAAAACATTTATTTGAGCAATGATATACATGTAGACCATTCACATGTAACACGATTTCAAGTCAATAATAGAATCCATTAAAGAGCAAAACAAATAGTAATGATAATTTAAATCGTTTTTCCCCAGCCAAAAAAGTAGCCTAAATTATGTCAGTGATTCTCATTTTTAAAGAGCATCTAAAATTATTTTATTTTGATCTGCAGTATAATAAAAAAACAAATAAAATGTATTATGAAGACTATTAAATGCACTATATATGCTAGCCTAACGAAATTTTCTTCATAACGAATAGCCTACTTCAAAACGAAGCTTACATAAATTCATAAATCACGAATATGATGAAATAAAATTATTTGTTCATGCATCAATCCATTAAAGAGCAAAATAAATAAATAATAATAATAAAAAAACTAAATTCTTGAAATTCGTCTGCTGCGTATCCAAATCCAAAATATAAGGATACTAGCAACCTCCTTTTAAGAAGTTAAAAATGAAGGAATTAGCCTGTATTCAATAGATGGGGCAATAAGTTTTTTTTTTTTTTTTTTACTTGTGTTAGACTGCCGGTCGAAATAAAATAATACTTGATCATCTTTAAAAATGAGAGAATCACTGACATAATTTAGGCTATTGACTGCATAAAAAAGAAACTATTTAAATTTGCAGCGTAAACTTTTGAATTGAAAAAGCCAAGAAATAAATCACAACAATAGAGATTTTTCCTATCAAGAAAAACGTTTCATAAAATTACAAAATTAATGCTGAATGATATATGACAGGGAACACTTCTCCGCGATAGCTGCACTTGGTATCAGTGACAAATATTAAATATTTAAAAAATCTTTGTGAAAACGAATGGCAATGACTGGTTGTTGGAATATAAAAATGTTACCTTGTCTGACAGCTCATCAGAATTACTGGCCCGAGTCCGATTGGAACCTGTCTTGTTTCTCTTTCTCTTCCCCATTACACAGCTGCTGTTTTTAATAGCAATGTGATTACCTTTATTTTCGTTTATTTAGGTTATAAAGTAAATTTAGAAATATATTTGGAACACTTTTTATTTGTTAAAGGAGAACTCCGGTGTGATATTGACCTAAAGTGTATTGAATCATGATACCGAGTGTGAACGTACCTTGCATATCTCATCTCGTCTTGTCCACTGCTGTCCGAAATCTGGGGTCAGTTAGCCGATGCTCACAACAGGCTGTCAATGAGAGTCAATAGGGCATCGAAGAAGCCATGTAAATAAATCACTGTTTTACGTCATTTACGAGGCACAAAGTAGCTCCACACTTCATTGGTAGACTTCCAAGGGCCCTGACATTTAAAACGAGACATTGAGAACTCAGAAAAAGCACCGGTAGTTTATTTACAAGATAAAGTTTATTATTTACAAGTTTATTTACGTTCACACTCGGTATCATGATTCAATACACTTTAGGTCAATATCACACCGGGGTTCTCCTTTAAATTCAAGTTTTTGTTTTTTTTAAAGTATACGACTGAACGGCCAGCGGCAAACCAATTTAGGCTTCTCATGTCATCACGATTTAAATTAAAATCCATAGATATTAAAAACTTAAAGCATATCATAATATTAGTTTAACCGTTTAACCTAGATAAATGTGTGCTATTAGGCGCATATCCGATCGTTTGAGCAGATAGTAAAGCTGAAGCACGTTTGGCAGGACATGAAAGCGCTGGTGCGTTGTGAAACTTCATTTTTACTCATAAAGGTAAGACTAATATATATAATCCGGAACTGTAAATAAATAATTTAAATGATTCAAATCGAAAACAAAACTCTTTCATTAGCTATAAACCATAAAGATGCATTTAGGCATTAAAGGCGCGCGTGAGCAGATGGCGCACTATCATGTACCAGCGTCAACTTCATCTTTGTTGTTTTTGCTGGGGCTTTGGGGTCAGTTTAGCCTACTGTGTGCATTTGAACTCGGAGGCGCGGTTGTCATTGCGACAGCACAGCCCTAGTTTTGCTCTCACCATTCATTGCTTTCACCAAGTGAGCCCGACTGTACTTTATTAATCTCAAAATTTTAAATCGAATGCCAACCCACCGAACGAATATTTGAATAATCTGGTCCAGCCCTACTTAAAATAAATTTAAATAAATAAAATGTAGTAGTAAAAAAAAAAAAAAAAATGGATCGGCCAGTGGATCGGTTAATTTTTCCGATCCCCGATCCAGCTATTTTTTCAGTATCGGGGTCGATATCCGATCCTAATATCGGATCGGTGCACCCCTAGTTATTGGATTCTAAGATTATTATCTTTAGACACAGTCTGACACTTTTTTTGCCATGAACAGACCCAGACCCAGGGATGTACTGGCCATCGGGAGAACCGGGACATTCCCGGTGGGCCGGTGGAGTAGTGGGCCGATCACCGAAGCGAGGAAGACCTCTGCCATTATATGCGCGGTTTTAAATTACAGCACATTCGAAACTGCAAATAGCCCAAAATTGTGAATCAGCGGGATCAGTCGCCCGCGTAGCGCTGACGAACGTGCCCTGCGCTTCCAACACAATGTAAAGTGATAAACAGTGCAAGTTGCTTGATCCATTCAGATATAACACAGAATTGTGTTATATAGTCATGTGATATGAGAACATTAAAGGTTCTGTAGGTTCTGCTGGGCTTGGAAACTGCATGATGAGGTAAAGTGGAAAATGCCAATATATAATTATATATACTGTCGGTTTTTTTATTATTATTACAAATTTCATAGTTTATTATTACTGTTTATTAAAAAAAAACATATTACCATGGTAATGTTTTCTTGTGACCAGCATCTTACTAATATCAAAGAACATTGCTAATACTAGTCAGTTAATATCTGGATTCTAAGCAATAATTTCTTTCTTTTTATGTTTAGTTGTAATTAACTTTAATTGGAGTAAAATGTAAATTCAACAAGACCCTGGTTAAAGAAAAATACCAGTGTCTGTTATATAAATTAGATGTTTACTACAAATATTAAAGTTCTTAAAGGAACAGTTCACCCAAAAATAAAAATTGTCATCATTTACTCAACATCATGTAATTTCAATCCTGTATGAACTTCTTTCTTCTGTGGAACATAAAGGAAGATACTTTGAGAAATTCAAGAAATGTTTGTCTATAGAGTAGAAATCAAGGGTAACCACATATGTTTGGTTACATTCTACAAAATATCTTTTGTGTTCCACAGAAGAAAATAAGTGATACGGTTTTGGAACGACATGAGGGTGAGGAAATAATTTTTATTACAGAATTTATTAGCAATTAATTTCTTGCAATCTAGCTCAAAATCAATGCTTTACTGCATGCATTTCTATGTGACAAAAATGCATTATTAAGTTTGTTGCATTTTAATTCAGTAGTATCTATCATTATTTGCTTATTTCCTGTTTTATTTATTTATTTACTCCAATTAAAGGCCCTATAACCCAACAAAACTTTCACGGGGGAACTTTTGGGCCGGATGGGCTGGATTTGTCCAGTGCCGAATTTCAACCCCAGTCCAGCCCTGCCCAGACCTACTGGGCACTATCCGTCGTCAAGACCAAATTCCATTCATGACAGTCCTGTAGCGTGTCGGCTTTAGTTTCACGAATTTATCATGTTTGGGACGCTAATCAGCCATTTTAACTGGAAGATGAAGGCGGTGATATTGATGTTGTCCACTAGATGGAGCCACAGGATAAGGAATCTTCTAGGCCTAATATTTTTCGAGTTCCCTTCGATCAGTGGGACTGACAGCTCCACATCAGTTTTTCCCAGTGAACTCATCTGACCACAGCACACATTTCCACTGTCTCTTTGACTATCTGAGATGAGCTCTGGCCCAGTGAACCAGCAGCATCACTTGATATATAGTCTCAGCCTCAGACGTCACGCCCACGGAACGTTGGCTAAACGTCTGATGCATATGGTACACTTAACTGGAAACACTTCAGGAATGTCGAAGTCGTCATCTGATTAGTTGAATTTGACCGGATTTCCGGAACACGCGAGTGTCGCGTTTATTTTCGGTCCGCCGGGAAACAACGCGCAGACTGGTTTACTCGGCGTTTTGCTAAAAGGTGCTTATGCAGACGCCTTTGTTGTTAAACACATTTGTGACGTTCGCGAACAAATTACTGACTTACTGCTTGTTCTCCCCCTTCTTCGTTAACTTTCAATGCTGGTTATTTCAATGACTGAGTTGTTGCATGCCAGTCTGTTGTTGTGGGGGCATTTCTACGCCCCGAAACGTGACGCTGAACGAAACAAACTGTGATTGGATGTTTGACATGTCGGTCAAACGGCCTTATAGGCGGGCCTTGGCCAATTAAAGCTGCAATGAATTCCAGACCTTCAGCCGTCAGTCTGAAGGTCTGGCTACGCGAGACTACTTGATATATAGCTTTCTGATGAGCCAAACCTGATAACCTTACATATTACTAATTTACCCTGCTCACAAACTGTTCCAAAACAGCTTATTTGGATATTCTATAACCCTTTTTTTTTTGCCCCTGTCCCAACTTATTTTAGTGTGGTGTAGCCATCAAAATCAAAATTTGATAATATTTACAAAATATATTTAAGTTGGTCAGTGAAACTTGGAAAATCTTTTCTTTGTACTTTTGTCAATTAAATAACAGTTAAAGAGAATTATCAAATTTACAGATTCCTGATTTGTATTGCATTTTACAATTTGTTATTAAATGGTTAAACATTTATCTGAAACATTACGTATTGTTCTTGTGATTTTTATTCATGCTGGAAATTGTATTAATTATTTAAAAAAAACATTGTGTCTATTTTGTATTTTTTAGTCATCAAAATAATTGGATAATAATATGAAAGTGTAGCTTGATTTTTATTCTTAAGATTTTTTTCTATTGATCTAGTATTCTGACAATCCAAACTTATGATTTCATTCTTAGCTTTATTCCATGTGCAAGGAGAGTACGAACAGTGCCTTCAGGTGATGAGATTTTAAAAACAAAAACAATAACTTTATTGTTCCACAGAAGAAAGAAAATAACAATAGGACTGAAATGAAATTAAAATGATTAGCCTATAGTGATTACTTGGTTTTGAAGTTCTTGATTTTTGTTAACTAACCCTTTAAGTAAAATGCAAATACATTCCTTTAAATAAAATAAAACACAAGGCTATATATTTAAGATATTGTTTTTATTACTTATGTTACTTGATTTTAAATAAACATGTTCATCTGTGATTTTTATTGTATGAAACTGGGGAAATTACAGCTGTGCTGACAATGTAATACAAATTCAACAAATCTAACAAAGACCTATCCTGTGCTTCCAGGTCAGAGAGCAACTGTCCATCAAAAGCTCATTAGCCAATCAGAGTAGATCGCTGTTAAGCCCGCCCCCACGAGAGGTTTGTGCCAAAACAGCAAACGAAAATTTGCGAAGCGTAAGCGAAAGCTGTGGCAACGCATTCAGAATCCATGATTCACGAAAACGATTCTTTGAAAATCATTAACAAAGAATGAATCATATTTGAAGAGCATGTTAAAATCGTGCGACTGAGTTCATTTTTTCATTTTCATTGTGTTTTTCTTCTTTTGCAGTGGCATATTTTTGATCGTTTCTTGGAAAGTTACGTTCAGTTTTATAAAGTTACGTTCAGTTTTATAGGCACAAAAATAATCCCATACTTTTCTGGACAAAAAGTTTCCACACAAATTTTTGTGACATTTAAACTATCGATATAGAATTTATGCGCTAAAGTTAAACGGAAAAAGATTTTGTCGACATATTTTATCGATAAATGGCATTTCAATCAGCTATACACAAAGCCGCCTGATAAAGAAGTGGGTATACGCCGTATATCTGCATAAAGCCTCCACTACACCACTGACCTTAAGTCTGCAAACAAGATGAGATGCCGCCCTTCATTCACGAGAGAGGCGGGAGGAATAATACGGTTTGACTGACAGTTTGAGGAGCCAATGGTGTCACCAGGTTTAGTGGAGTCGCTTACTGACCCAGAAACAGTGATCCGTAGCACTGCTTTGGGGAGTGTCACATTTAGGGCAGAGCACGCCTCTGAAAAACAATGTTTACACCTGTTTGCGTTTCATCGTCGTCTTTTAACGGCGGTTGACAAACTAAACACTGGCATCTAATGAAAGTTTACAAAGTGCATTTACTTTTGATGATTTTGTCAATGAAATGTAATTTCAGCTCAGTAATCCACCAGTTTCCAAACACTCAGAATCATACGTCAAACTCTTATGTTTACGAGTGTTAGCTGAACTGGTGGATTCACGTGTTCATTCATTTCATATATAGACTATGGTTTAATAAAAACAGATTTTGTCATTTTTAAAGGTCATTTTTGTTGCTTGTCTTCACTCATCTGACGCATTTTGTCTCTTCTCCGACTCCGCAGCTCTGTTCATTAGTTTAGTGTTAGTGGCACCAGTCCAGCTGTTTGCAGGAGTTACTCGTGTTATTTCTCCATAACGGGAGTGTATGTGAGTGTGAGTGTGTGTGTGTGTGTGTGTGTGTGTGTGTGTGTGTGTGTAATATGTTTGTGTGTGTGTGTGTGTGTGTGTGTGTGTGTGTGTTATGTGTGTGTGTGTGTGTGTTATGTGTGTGTGTGTGTGTACTGGTATTCATCACATTGTGGGGACCAAATGTCCCCATAGGGATAGGAATACCAGTAAATTTTGACATTGTGGGGACATTTCTGAGGCCCCATAAGGAAACAGGCTTCTAAATCATACACAATGAGTTTTTTTGAGGAAGTAAAAGTTTGCACAATCTCCTGTGAGGGCTAGGTTTAGGTGTAGGGTAGGTGTAGGGCGATAGAAAGTACGGTTTGTACAGTATAAAAACCATTACGCCTATGGAATGTCCCCATAAAACATGTAAACCAGTGTGTGTGTGTGTGTGTGTGTGTGTGTGTGTAATATGTGTGTGTTTGTAGACATACATTTCTGTGGTCCTGCTGTAATCCTGGATTCTCCTCCATGATCCACACTAGAAAACACACAAAGAGACACATTCAGTCATTTTATTAAACTGTTGCTACGCAGTACTTGGGTGGTTGCTATGCAGTTGCTATGTGTTCTGAGTGGTATCTAAGGCATTGCTATGCAGTTGCTAGGGTACTTTTGGTGGTTGCTAGGCTGTCACTATGTAGTTGCCAGGGTCCTTGGTAGGGATGCAATGAGCCAATGGATATCACACAAGCAACGTGAAAACTGCGCAATATGTTAAAGTGAAAGTAAAAACTGACAGTGCTTTCAGCATCTGACATGCATTCTCTCCGAGACAATGAGAGACGATTATACTTCATATGCTGATATTCATTTAGTCTTCTACTATTGTGTAAGGGTTGTTTTTTGAAAGACTTAAAGCTCTTAATTTGATGAAACTTCAAAATTCATTGAATAAATATGAGCGCTGCACGTTTCAAAGTCATTTGCTGCGCTGCTTTGTTTACCATTCTGACAGCGCCTCCTGCTGGAAGAGAAACACGTAGAGTTGTAAATGTGAACTGATGGATAATGTGTTATAAAAATTAAAAAAAATTTAAACAAAGTGAGTAAAATATTTGTATATGTTAAGTAATATAATACTTGATTGATAATAATTGTTTAAATTAATATAACTGATTTATTCTTTGAAACTTTAATATTAATTTATGCGATTACAATGCTTTGATTTTAGTAAAATTAGTACACAGTCATAGCCATAAATGCAGGTTGACATACTTGAGTTTGTCCAGTGAATATTTTGGATCCTTCAGTTTCTTAGAAAGCAGCTTCACGCCTGAATCTCCTGGATGATTGTAGCTCAGATCCAGCTCTCTCAGGTGTGAGGGGTTTGAACTCAGAGCTGAAGACACATAACCACAGCCTTCCTCTGTCACCATACAGCCAGACAACCTACAGACACATATAACAACAGTCCACATCACATTAGTGTTTGTTTGATTCTTTTATATTGAACTGATTATTCAATAAAAACAACTGGTCACAAAAAAGATCAGGAAGAAACAAATATTCCCCCAAACCATTGATCATTATATACATAGTCACGCTTGTAAATACAACACTGAAATCCACACTTGAACATTTTAAGATTTTAACTTTCCCAGATGTCTGTTTTAAATGTTTTAATTTGTTTTTAAAATTAATTATTTCTCATGGGTTTGAATCAGATTTAGTCAGATGGTCATTTTACACCCAGATGGTGCATCTTACCCACTGACTCGACTTGGGTCAGGATCATATAAAATTATAAGATTACTTTAATTAGGATAAGATGGATACTTTTATTGTACTTCTGCGTCATTTTCACTTATCTTGAGGGCCACAAGTAAAAAAAAGTAAAAAAAATTCAAATAAAATGGCTAACCTTAGTCCTCTCTCCCCTATAATATTAGACATTTAATATTTTACAGCATACAGCTATATAACATACTAAGTAACAACTAAATTAGAACTTTTATATTACTTTAACTTTTTATAAGCCTACTATTTATACAATTTTAATAAAATATTATATGATGTGCAAATTTTGTGTTATATTAGATCTGATTGGGAACAATATTTTTGTTCAAATCAGTGGATCTTTAACGGAGCGGTAAAGGAGCGCTGTGAGCTGGTGATGGGGGTTGGTGAGAGGGGCACCTCAGTCGATGAGGACAGAGGGACAGTGGCTCTAGCTATAAGAGCTACTATTATACTGCACTTCCGTTTTTTTTTTTTTTTTTTTTTTTGCTGCACTGTACACATAAAAAAATGCCATTAAAAGCATGTTTCAAAATTAAATAGCTAGTTATGTAGCCTTCTTAAGACTCAAATCCAGATCAGCCTGCATCAGTTAACTGTGTTGCATCCTACTAAAAGTAGCCAAATTCTATTAAATTTTTAGGCCATATTCACAATTTCAAATGTATATTTCAATTATCCAGTGCTACATCCAAACTAGAAGTAGCACTCATCTGTTTTATGACATATGGAGCCTATTTGCCATGTCAAATGTGGGACAAGTTAGGCTGACATACTGATTAGCCAAAGCTCACTGTGTCATATCTTTGCCAAAACTATCCCAGAAACATGTTAATATACCTGAGCCACATTTGCTGAAACATACGTGGACCACATTTGGTTTACACCCTGATAAGTCTTTGTCGATTGTGCCACATTTTTGCCAAAGGTGGCCCACATCCGGATGCTATCTGGGAATGTTGACTCTTGTTCTGGCATTGCATTGAGAACAGATTGTTGACAAAAATCAATGGCCATTTATTGTGGTGGCAATTTATTAATTATTTTATGGAAAACCAGTTACCTCAGTATCTCCAGCTGACAGTTTGGACTCTTCAGTCCTTCAGAAAGAAGCTTCACTCCAGAATCCTGCAGTTTATTGTTAGTCAGGTCCAGATCTCTCAGGGGGCAGTTTGAGGACTGTAGAGCTGAAGACAAACTCTCACAGGACTGAGCAGTGAGATTACATCCACACAGTCTGTGAAGAGAACAAAACAAACAGCCATATTAATGTCAAATTATCAGATAGGTTATATAGTTTATAGGGGTGTGACGAGTAGGGCTGGACCAGAATATTCGATTATTCGAATATTCGTTCGGTGGGTTGGCATTCGAATTTAAATTTTGAGATTCGAATATTGGTGTGTTTTTTTCCATACACCTTGCATCTCCCGCGAAAGGTTCTCATTCGTGCTTAAATATGAATGAAGAAGAACAGACTGCTGCACCACTAACACAGAAACAGCAAAAAAAAAAAAAAAAAAAGAGAAATTGAGTAATATTTGAGAGACACTATAAAGTACAGTCGGGCTCATGCACTTGAATGGTTGAAGCAAAACTAGGGCTGTGACTGTCGTAATGACAACCGCGCCTCTGCGTTTAAATGCACGCAGTAGCCTAAAGCTGACCGCAAAGCCCCAACAAAAATAATTACCATGAATGTGTCGGGGAAAAGTAAGGAGATACGTGAATTATTTTTTAATAAAGTAGTATTTCACAAAAAGATGAAGTGGACGACCTTGATGTCATTTGCTCCTTTAATATGGACGCGGCTTTATAATTTGAATTATTTAAATTATTTTTTTACAGTTTCGGATGATATATTAGTCTTACCTTTATGAGCAAAAATGAAGTTTCACATAGTGCTGGTGCTTTCATGTTCTGCAAAGCGTGCTTATATCTATGGGTTTAAATTGAAATCGTGATGACTTGGTCGTTACATTAAAAAACAAAAAGTTTAACAAACAAAAAGTGTTCCAAATATATTTCTAAATTAACTTTATAACCTAAATAAACGAAAATAAATGTAATCTCTTTGCTATTAATACCAGCAGCTGTGCAATGGTGAAGAGAAAGAGAAAACAGACCGGTTCCAGTCAGACTCGGGCCAGTAATTCTGATGAGCTGTCAGAGAAGGTCCGGGCGAGGTTTTAGTAATGATTGCAACGAATGTTTGTTTAAGAGCCGATTTAACATTCTTATTTAGGCTAGATTAATATTTAAATGTATTATTTATTTGATTTATGTTAGCGTTTTACAGGCTGATTGTTCACTGACTGAAGTGCTTAAATAAACACGCACGTTTGTTAAAAATGTTTAGGCCTCATTTATTTTGGGTTGCAAAATAATATACATAGGCTATGTATTTTATATAGGCTTATACACACAAAGGTTATATATAATGTAGTAATGGATGATATAAACGATACAAAATTGGCCTACGATAGAGATTCTAATTCTATTGCACTATTGGATAATGCATGTTTGATGACGCAATCTACACGCAAAATTTAGAGCAACGAGCTGCAGCCGCCAGCCAGGTGTGTTCAAGATGCACTACACTAGCAGCCGCTCGCAGTCAGGGGAGGAGTAAAGAGACGGCCGTCAAGTCGGACACTTATAGAGGATGAAACTGTACTTCAAACATACACAAAAAAAGGAATAAAGAATAAAAAGAAATGAAACTAAATAAGATAAATAAATAAAAGAAAAAAGTTACCCTATCATTTATTCTATAGGCTTCAATTGTTTTGCTTTTTTTTAATCATATCAAGTATGTGAGTTACTTTAATGTAATGCAATATGACGTTTATTATTTGTATCTTGGTTTTGTAGTTAGCTATAGGACATTTGTTCAATTTTTATAAGCAGTTTATTCAGTGTAGTGAAGCCTCTCACAACATCCATTAAAAAACGGCCTTTTTTTACTTTAACTCTTATATAATAAGAATATATATTTACCATATTGCCTAATCTTCATTTTCATCATTATTGTTTTGTTTGAATATCAGATATTCGATATAAAAATTGATTACATACAGGAACTTTTTTAAGAAAAAACACGCAGCACACGTCATGATTGTCGTCACATAATCTGACCAATGAGATTAAAGTGTGTCGTCATCAAGGCTTTCGCAGCCGGTTTTGAGTAACTGCAGCACCTGACCTCTGCGGCTGCTCTCGTTTTGCTCTCACAGTACTTTGATGGCACACGTGATAGAAAGGCGGCTGCAGCGCCGATCAAAGTCGGACAAATGATCTTACCAGAATGCATTGTTTTGTAAGGCGGCAGCCGATTTCTGGCGGCGCCGCATGAAGTCAAACGCACCTATTACCTTGAATAAACATGGCTGAAAGTGACAGCGAAACAGAGGAGCTCGTGAAAAAGACTGGTGCAACCAGTACCGCCGCAACCTATACGCAGAGTACGCAGTCTGAGTAGGGCACCAACTCCCGGTGGAGTTTATATATTATAATAATACATTAATATTAATAATATACATACACAAATAAACAAAAATATAATAATAAAAGTAAGGGATAATCAACGGTTTGCTGTGCGTTAAAGGAGTTTAAACGAAGCGGAGGGTGGTTGCCTCCGCGAAGTGCATTTTAAATCATTTAACGCACGGCAAGCCGTTGATTATCCCGCTTATTCCATGGTTATAGACAAATTAAAACTAGGGTTGATATTTGCAGCGCAAAATTTGACTGAATGGATAAAAAAGACGGTTATTTTAGTCAGTTATGACACGCAGCTCTAGCAATCTGGCCGCTTCAAATCAGACTCAGAGATTAAATAGTCCGGTAAAATCACATTTATTTGAATGAAATATAGCATTTGTTTCAGTAGATTATCGATCGACCAAGAGAGAGTGTGAAGGCACGAGAGATGACAGTTGTGTGTGTGCATAACGTTACCTGCCTGCATGCTGTGCGTCTCTCTCTACAAACAACAATTCATTCAAAAACAGCAGCTTTACTACCCCGTTGCTGAGGAATATTCAATATGTGCTTTATTGGCATGACAAATATTACAGTGTATTGCCAAAGCAGAGTGTTTACATTGAATGTAAAACAGATATGTATGCAACAGAAACATGCATGTATATACATTTTTAAAAAGCAGGACAAATAATGAACACATTAGGGATGGCTCGATACCACAATTTTGACTTCGGTACGATACTAGGATCTAATACCTTGGTATCGATACCAAATCGATACCATAGGTTAAAAAAAAAAAAAAAAAAAGGAAACAGGCAAATATAGGTGAATTGAAAACTCTATGAACAACTGTGCAAAGAAATTGTTACAAAAAAATAATTAAAACTACAATTTTGATTTTAGAAGAAACAAAACTGAAGAGATCTAATTAAAAAAAAGTAATCTCTTAATATATGTGACCCTGGACCACAAAACCAGTCTTAAGTCGCTGGGGTATATTTGTAGCAATAGCCAAAAATACATTTTATGGGTCAAAATTATTTAATTTCTTTTTTATGCCAAAAATCGTTAGGAAATTAAGTAAAGATCATGTTCCATGAAGATTTTTTGTAAAATTCCTACTATAAATATATCAAAATGTATTTTTTATTAGTAATATGCATTGTTAAGAACTTAATTTGGACAACTTTAAAGGTGATTTTCTCAGTATTTTGATTTTTTTTTGCACCCTCAGATTCCAGATTTCCAAATAGTTGTATCTCGGCCAAATATTGTCCAATCCTAACAAACCATACATCAATAGAAAGCTTATTTATTCAGCTTTCATGTGATATATACACCTCAGTTTTGTAAAATGTAAGCTTATGACTGGTTTTGTGGTCCAGGGTCACATATTTTCAGTCTTTATCACAAAGAAAATGTGAATGCAACCAGAATGCAACAACAACAACAACAACAACAAACCCAACAGAGTAGAGGATACAGGTTGGATTGTGATTTTGGGACTGAATAAAATGGGTTCACATATACATATCTTTTCAGTCTTTATTTTTTTGCTAGCTCCTTTGACCGCTGCAGAGGGCGTTTCATCTGTGTGAGCCGTTTGTCTGTTATCACGCTTGCCGGTTTTACGCCAGTTTGCGGAACACTGCCGCATAGTGGTGAAAATCGGAACAGCGGATGAAATACCGAACTGAGCAAACTTTTGATATTGTACCGTTTAAAAAAAATAAATACCGGTATTTTCACAGTACCGGTATACCGCACATCCCTAGAACACATTAGAATTCTATGAACAATTTAAAATTCAATGTGTCAAAATTCAAAGGGCCATAGAAAGTACGGTTTGTACAGTATAAAAACCATTACGCCTATGGAATGTCCCCATAAAACATGTAAACCCAACATGTGTGTGTGTGTGTGTGTGTGTGTGTGTGTGTGTGTGTATGTGGCGGTTGGGCGGGCTCTCTCTCTCTCTCTCTCTCTATCTGTCTCTCTCTCTCTCTGTGCGTTTGCGTGCATCAATTAAAGCAGCGCATTAATATAGAACGGTGATTAAACTGACTTGGAACTACCTGTGCATTAAACGGTTTTACTGCACACCTGCCAGCCAATCAGAATCCAGTATCCAGACATTCCATGGAATAAATGTATATACTGCATTTTACGTTGAACGCAGGCTTGTAAGCACACGTAGTGACGCGCAGCATCTGCGCCGCCACGCGCCCTCACCTTTTATGTTTTATGAGCCGAGGACATGCTAACATTGTTACTGCTGCTGCCGCTGCTAGATAGAGAACTGTTTGTTCATTTCATAGTTAATTTTGCAAATGATTCGATAGAATTGAAACACTGGTTTCAATTCCCATCCCTACCCAAGATGAAACCCCGTGCATCACTTTCAGGTACTTTCATAATCCAGTGAAACTTCATATTATTCTGTCGACATTAATAATTTGTTTTAATGTCCGTAATAATTTCACGACTTACGCATCTTTCTTTAAGGGTTAGTTCACCCAAAAATGAAAATTTGATGTTTATCTGCTTACCCCCAATGCATCCCAGATGTAGGTGACTTTTTTTCCTCGGAAAAACACAAACAAAGATTTTTAATGAAAACCAGTGCAGTCTGCCAGCCTTATCATGGTTGTGGATGGGCACCAGACCTTTAAAAGTAAACAAAAACATGCACAGACAAATCCAAATTACACCCTGCGGCTCGTGACGATACATTGATGTCCTAAGACACGAAACGATCGTTTTTTGCGAGAAACTGAACAGTATTTATATCATTTTTTACCTTTGATACACAGCCACGTCCATCTGTCATGAGCACGAGTTCGGCATCAGTCACGTAGAATACGCAAACGCCATTAAGGGGAAATCAGTGAAAAGTCCCGGATTAGTTTGCGCAAGCAAACGTAATCTTTTAGCTTTAAATCGGTTCAAATAACCAGGATAACCTCAAGTAATTACCATTTTGAATAGCCGCTATACCCACAATCTCTGTGCAGTGTGGAAACAATGAGTGTCGTATACATGCGACAGATCGCTTCCGGGGTTTGCGTATTCTACGCCAGAAGTGCGTGCACATGTGACTGGACTGATACCAAACTCCTGCTCAGGACAGATGGACGTAGCTGTGTATCAAAGGTAAAATATGATATAAATACTGTTCAGTTTCTCGCAAAAACCGATAGTTTCGTGTCTTAGGACATCAATGTATCGTCACGAGCCGCAGGGTGTAATTTAGATTTGTCTGTGCATGTTTTTGTTTACTTTTGAAGGTCTGGTGCCCATCCACGTCCATGATAAGGCTGGCAGACTGCACCGGTTTTCATTAAAAATCTTTTTTTGTTTTTTTCTGAGGAAACAAAGTCACCTACATCTTGGATGCATTGGGGGTAAGCAGATAAACATCAATTATTATTTTTTTTGGGTGAACTATCCCTTTAATATGAATACCGGCAGATCTAAGTAAACAAAATTACTTAAAATGCATTATATTAAAACAATTATGGGAATTATGATTATTGATTAATAATGACCATATAGTGTCATTAAATAACAGTGTTAAAATACATAATCTAATACAAAATTAACAGTTTACATTACAATTTTAATAGAAATGCCTGAAAAGGGTACCAAAGGCCTGGTAAATGCAGTTGTTACACTTACATGATGATCGAATTCCTTGTTTAATATTGTCCAAACATTTAATTAAAATATCCACATAATCTTTCCTATCATTCCCTCAACTAAAATATGTGGACATCATAACCCTTGTCTGCTTTATTGTCACATAGCAAAGGCTTTATCATATGAAGAGCTCATTTACGACAAAGCAGAAGTGTGCCTTTGTAAATTTTGAACTTTGGAAAGCTCCAGCAGATGACAGTGTTGATTTTATTTCAGTTTATTATTGTTTATTTTATTAAGATTTCACATTTTTAATTGTTTTATTTAAAGTGTAATTTTAGTTTGTATTTTTTGCTGTAGAGCTACAATTGTAATTTATAAATAATACAATTTATTTATGCATTTACTATTTACTTTTATTTGAATAAAGTTCTATTTTGGCCCCTATAGTAGGTTTGGCTTTAAGCTGTCCGACGAGCAGCAGCTAAATATACTCTGTATAGTGTGTGGGGCAAAAGTTCCAGCTAAGAGAGGTAACACGACTAATCTGTTCCACCACTACATTTAGTTTATTTGTCTGCAACACTGTGTTGTTTAATTACAGTTTTGCTTTTGCACAATAAATGATCTTAAAACGACATGCAACGTTTCTTTATTTCTTAAGAAAAATAAAAAATAAAAAAAAATAGCAGTTTGGCTTTCCTAAGGGTCTATGTAACCTGTTCTGAAATGGTTCTATTATAATTTATATATCGCAATATATATCGTTATCGCAAGAGGCTGCAATGTATATCGCAATATGGAATTTAGGCCATATCGCCCATCCCTAATATAATGTATATATTATTACTAATAAATAATTTAGATATGAATCATTTATTTATATATAAACACCGCGCCATTTTTTCCGTTCTTCTTTTATTTAAATAGCCTACTTTTTACGGTGCCAGTAATTACTGTGCTAATTTATCTGATTTGGGAGTGATTTGTTTGTTAAAAAATGTTAGGCTATCTTATTAAAAGTATTGCACTTAACAGACCTGTGTGTTTTGTATCATTAGCGCGGTGTCCGTTCATGAAGCATATAAGCTCTGCCTGCGTGAGGCGCGCCGCATACAGAGATTCCTGCCTTTATTAGAGAGAAGAATATGTTCAGCCCCTCCCACCGAACCTTGGAATATTCGATGTTGATTACTACCGAAGCTTCAAAGCTCAAAAAATGGTATTCGGACCAGCCCTAGTGACGAGACACTTATCCTACAAGACGAAGGATCTGAGGATCCTCAAATGCAAACTGTGTGTGTGTTGCTTCAAGAGAGCAACCATACATTTGTGTTGTGTTTTACTTTCTTTTCCATATCCTTCATTCATTTACAATCATTTATCATGTAATTATTCCATTTAATCATAACTTATAATAATCATTATAGTCATTTATATGTCCATTTCATTGATTCATTAATTGATTAGTCATTTATATTATGTTATATTATTGTTGTTTTTTATACATATTTTTCCATTGTTGTTTAGTCTTATGACTGTGTGGTTTCATGGCCTGTTTGTCCTCATAATAAGAGATATGAGGGAATGTTTATGAACCTCAAGGTTCATGGGATGCTGTTTTGAAGCAGTTTGGTCATCCAGTCATCATCCAGTCTGTCTGGAATCACATGAAGAAACACAACAAACGGAGACAGACTAAACCCAGAAGAACTGTGGCAAAGTCTTCAAGATGCATCAAGAGACCTATCTGCAAAGTTACAGTACTGTTAAAAGTTATAGCCTCTTGTGTAAAAATGAGGATGCTGTCAAAAATAATGTCAAATAGATTTTCTTCATCAATTAACTTCTATTAACTAAATTAAATCAACATTTGGTGTGACCATCCTTTGAGTTTAAAGTAGCTTTTGCCCTATAGGTGTACTTGTGCATAGTTTTTCAGGTAGCTTTGCAGGTAGGTGTCTTGAAGCATCTTGGAGATGTTGCCACAGTTCTTCTGGGTTTAGTCTGTCTCAGTTTGTTGTGTTTCTTCATGTGATTCCAGACAGACTGGATGAGGATGAGATCAGATCTCTGTGTGGAGCACTGGCTGTTGTCAGACTCCTTGTGCAAACTAAAATCTCTCTGGATTTGTACAATTAATGGCAAAATAAATGTTTGGATATGCAAACTGATATTTCCTACAGACACACTACAGCAAAAGATAGAAATAACTGACTTAAAACCTTTTTTGTTTTGGTGAAAATCCTAGTGGCCTAAAACTTTTGCACAGTACTGTATATTCAAACTAAATAAAAAAAAAAGGAGTCAGAGTCTCAATTAAGAGGTTTTTTTTTTTTCACTTTTAGAATCATCTGAATGAATGATTCAATGATGAACACTTTTTTAAATGTGCAGTTGTGGCCACCTCCTGTTGGAAGAGGGTAAATGTTATAATACAAACATGTCAAGATACTTTAGTTTTGATCGCTACTGTAGACAACGAGTGTTTATACCCAAACTATAAACTTTTATCCCAGTACTTGTTACGTAAATGTCTGTAACAGAAATAATGATGATTATGTGGTCAAACAGACTGTTTGTGTTGCTCTTTCTGGATCAGCAGCAGCATGAATGCAGATCTGAATGTCTTTAACACCTGTTTCTCATGGTAAGCGTCAGTGGAGCGTCTGAAACAGTCGTAATAGACACAGCTGAATCATTGCCATTCAGGAATAAGATTGCTTGGGTGTTTAAATAGAGATTTCGATCTATAAATGATTAATCGTGCAGCTCTAATTAAACTCTATAAGGATATCATCACGTTTTCATGAGACCAGTCAGATCTCATGAGGCCTCATCACATCCCTAATAGTTTATAATCTGGAGTTCATGTTTGTACCGAATAACACTTTATAATAAGAATATAAGAACAAACCACTTTCAAATCATTTCAAAACTATTATAGTTCATTAACAGTTTATAAACTGTAGTTAATACATTAATAGGCTGTATGCAAATAGTGAGTTCATTATTCACTGACACCATAATTAACGTGTTTAACTCATATGTAAAAGTTAGGTAATGTTTTGTTTACACTTATTAACCACAGATCAGATTAGGTCACAGAAAATCTGAAAATGTCTTAAATTAAGTGCTTTAAACCAGGATTTATGGGACATTAATTTTCAGTGTTCCTTAAAATGTTAACAAATACATGAAGCACACATACACACATTGGGTTTCCATGTTTTATGAGGACCTACCATAGAATAATGTTTAAATTAAACTGTATATCCTGTCTCCACTAAACCTAACTCTAACTTTTAACTGTTTTTGGGCCTACTATTTATACGATTTTAATAAAATATTATAAATATATGATAACTAGATTACTGGTATCAAGACCAGTGATTATAATGGAAAATACCCCTAATTACAAGAATTAAAGTGTGAAACACTGTTAAATATGCTATATGATGATTCACCTGCTGCAGCCTTGAATTCATGTTTGCAATGTTGAACTGCCTTTAGCCTTCCTTCACTCTTTCTGTTTGTTTGTTTTTTTGTTTTTTTTTTTTGTGTTGTTTTTGTTTCCAAGCGTGCAAACAACAGCAAATTTTGCGTTATAGTAGATCTGATGGGGAACAATATTTGTGTTCAAATCAGTGGATCTTTAACGGAGCGGTAAAGGAGCGCTGTGAGCTGGTGATGGGGGTTGGAGAGAGGGACACCTCAGTCGATGAGGACAGAGACAGTGGCTCTAGCTGTAAGAGATATTATTATACTGCTCTTATGTTTTTATTTTTGTTTTTTGTTTTTTTGCTGCACTTCTTCTTAAGACTCATATCCAGATCAGCCTGCATCAGTCAACTGTGTTGTATCCTACTAAAAGTAGCCAAATTCTATTAAGTTTTTAGGCCTTATTTACAGTTTAAAAAGTATATTTCTATTATCCAGTGCTACATCCAAACCAGAAGTAGCCCTCATCTGTTTTATGATATATGGGGCCCAGAAACATGTTAATATACCTGGGTCACATTTGCTGAAACATATGTGGACCACATTTGGTTTATACCCTGATTAGTCTTTGTCGATTGTGCCACATTTTTGCCAAAGGTGGCCCACATCCGGATGCTATCTGGGAATGTTGTCTCTTGTTCTGGCATTGCATTGACAGCAGATTGTTAACAAAAATCAATGGCCATTTATTGTGGAAGCATTTTGTTAATTATTTAATGGAAAACCAGTTACCTCAGTATCTCCAGCTGACAGTTTGGACTCTTCAGTCCTTCAGAAAGAAGCTTCACTCCAGAATCCTGCAGGTTATTGTTAGTCAGGTCCAGATCTCTCAGGGGGCAGTTTGAGGACTGTAGAGCTGAAGACAAACTCTCACAGGACTGAGCAGTGAGTTTACATCCACACAGTCTGTGAAGAGAACAAAACAAACAGCCATATTAATGTCAATTTATCAGATAGATTATGTAGTTTATAGGGGTGTGACGAGACACTTATCCCACGAGACGAGACACGAGACTGGGTTCACGAACAGCCCGAGACAACATTTGTAAACTTTTTTTAAAGAAGTCCTTAATGAAATATATAGGAAAAACAGTATTCTATTCAACAGAAAAACACAAAATGCAAAAAAAAAAAAAAAAATGTAGGTATCATTTTGATATCAGCTTGTACTTTATGAAATTAAACTTTTATATAAATTAATTGTATGCACTAATAAACATGTAAACTAAAGCTACATGATTCTGGATAAATTGAACGGTTTTTTTTTTATTGGAGATCAATTTTCTCATGATTCTGAAGAAAATAATAAATTAGACAAATTCTAAACAAAATAACGTAATTTACTAGTGGTTCTGACTAAATGTTCATTGCTTAAGTTTAAAATAAAATAAAAAATACAGTACTGTGCAAAAGTTTTAGGCCACTAGGATTGTCTCCGTTTGTTGTGTTTGTTCATGTGATTCCAGACAGACTGGATGAGGATGAGATCAGATCTCTGTGTGGCGCACTGGCTGTTGTCAGACTCCTTGTGCAAACTAAAATCTCTCTGGATTTGTACAATTAATGGCAAAATGAATGTTTGGAAATGCAAACTGATATTTCCTACAGACACACTACAGCAAAAGATAGAAATAACCGACTTAAAACCTTTTTTGTTTTGGTGAAAATCCTATTGGCCTAAAACTTTTGCACAGTACTTTATATTCAAACTAATAAAACAAAGCGGTCAGTGTCTCAATTAATAGAGTTTTTTCACTATTAGAATCATCTGAATGAATGGTTCAATGATGAATACTTTTTTAGACGTGCAGTTGTGGCCACCTCCTGGAGGAAGGAGGTAAGTGTTATAATACATACGTGTTAAGATACTTTAGTTTTGATCGCTACTGTAGACAATGAGTGTTTACACCCATTTATTTATTTTTTGCCACACTGTTCAAATATTTAAAAAATGCCATTAAAAGCATGTTTCAAAATTAAATTGCTGGTAATGTAGCCTTCTTAAGACTCATATCCAGATCAGCCTGCATCAGTTAACTGTGTTGTATCCTACTAAAAGTAGACAAATTCTATTAAGTTTTTAGGCCATATTTACAATTTCAAAAGTATATTTCTATTATCCAGTGCTACATCCAAACCAGAAGTAGCCCTCATCTGTTTTATGATATATGGAGCCCAGAAACATGTTAATATACCTGGGCCACATTTGCTGAAACATATGTGGACCACATTTGGTTTATACTAGGGTTGTGACGATGAGGAAATTTCCCCACCAGTTAATCGACATGTGACTAGGCATGGGCCGGTATAAGATTCTGACGGTATGATAACCTTGGATAAAAATATCACGGTTTCACGGTATCACGGTATTGTAATTACTGCTCTACAATGTTATATTTAAATGTCTGGGTAAAAATTTTTTTTTTTTTTGCTGAACACAGTATATTTTATTTTCGGAAACATATTGAACATTTTGTAACATAGAACATCAGGCAAAATAATTAAAATAAATAATTATATCTTCTTAATTAAATTAAATTTCAGTCACTTGTGTGAGCCTAAGCCTGCAGCTCAACAATAATCAACAAAATGAAATGTTCAAAAACAAATCCTTCTAAATGGAAAAAATGCAATCACTAATCAAAGCAAAAATATGACCATTAGTGACACCTCCAAAAATAAACAAATACTCAAAAGACACGTGAGAGCCATCGAGGTTTTTTTTATGCCATGATTTTGAAAAGATGTTAAAGGTGCACTGTGTAATAATTAAGATGATTTCTAGACCGAGGTGCAATAACTGTGTTTTCAGGGGTGCATAAAGACCTTAATGAACCATTATGTCTTTATTAACTTAGAATTATCAGCTTGTGAAAAAAAAAAAACACTGACACAATAATGAACAGGTAACAGTAATATTCACAATAATATAGTTTTGTTGAATGATTAAGTAAATATAATTCCTTAAATTACATTTTAAAAGAAATCTCACTATTCGTTGCTGTCAAAAACAGTGAGATTTTAATCCTGTATGGTCTTCCGTAGTTCTGTAAAGGGAGGGGTGAGCGCTGGACTGTTGCAATTCACCACTTCGCCACTAGATGCCGCAAAAACCTACACACTGCACCTTTAACGTGGCAGAAGGATTAAAAGCAAAGACGTGATTTCACTTCAACTTAATTGTTGTACTAATGTTCAATCACAGAAACGTAACGTTAGTACATATAGTCTGCTATTCCCCGCTCTGTGTTGTGGGGGTTCACCTCCTGCTTCGTCCATCCTGAACTTATATATCACTGCTGAGTCTCACTGACTGTGGATCAAGAGCACAATCACAGACACACGTCTGCAGCACTAACCGCTGGGAGAGGGGCTGCATTGTTTTCGCTGCAGGTACACACACACAACCCAGTAGAGAGTCCTGCGCTTTCACTTTGACCACACAGAAAAGGCACATATCGTAGGAACGGTATAAGTTTTTTTTTGTTTGCGGTTTTGAAACCGTGACTTTTTCAAACCGCGGTAAACCTTGAAACCGGTTATCACCCCATGCCTACATGTGACAACACCGGTAATACCGGTATCACCATGGGGGTGTGGGTTTCCTATTTTTTTCTGCATTTAAACAGCTTATAGATGCGTATTATACTTTCACTTTTGCGGGAATTGGCAATTCGGCGTCAATTGTTTGAATGGACCACAACGGAAAAAAAAAAACAAAAAAAAACTTTGAACCCAAAATATTGCCAAGCAGGCGCTTTTGCATTGCGTTTTGACTAGGGGTGTGAACCTACAGCGGCATAATCTTTTCTGAAAAGTGTCTGCATGAGGGAAGCTTATATCGCGGCTCCAGTGTATTTAACCACCACAGAAAAGGGCCATATATATTTTGCTATATAAGCTGCCGCTATAGTCATTTTAAACGCGAAAAACTAAACCGAATACGATTCGAAACCGAGAGGTACCGCTCAGATCTGATTTAATTAAAACAAGGGAATGAATAGAGTCCTACACGAGCCCAGCCTGAGACTCTCAGACCCGAGCCCCGTCCTTGTCTGACAATTTATCAGAACAGAGTTCGTGTTGCAGCCAATAAAATAGCTCCGTTTTGGATTTTAATGGCAAAGTGGATAGATTTCGTTTTGTTTCCTTTTTATGTTAATTTACACATATGTTTGGAACATTTTATGTTTGTTAAATTCAAGTTTTTGGTTTTTAAAATAATGACCTAAAGACCAAGCGGCCAGCGGCAATGAGTTGAGCATGTTTGATAAATTTAGCCTTCTCAAATCAACACGACTTGCATTAAATAAAATCTATAGACATAAAACACTTGATGCATTTCAGAATATTAAGTTTTAAACATTTAAACTAGATAAATGTGCGCGGTTAGAGCATCTATCCAATCGTTTCTGCAGAGAGTGAAAGCGAAAGCAGGCTTTGCAGCTGGACATGGAAGCTCAAATGCAATTAATCACTTGCATTTTTGCTTAATAACAGTGGAAACCTGAAATACACCATTTTTGCTGATAAACATAAAAGTACTACATTATTCAAAACGGCAAAATGTGTACTATTATTATTTATGTGCACTCACAATATCAACAAAACGTTATATTTTTGTAAAACGGTGCTGAGATGGACGCGCTCAGTTCTTTTCAACCAAATACAAATAATGTTTCAATCTTTTAAAGAATTACTAACAAAAAAAGACATTTGTTAAATACACACTGATGTTTGTTAGTTCGTCATAATTAGGGCCATAATGGACACCGTGTGTAAATAAAGTGGTAATAATCCTTTCAGCTAAAATCTAAAGACTTATTTTATAGAGTAGCCTACTCCGCTCGTTAGCCCAACCCTGTGTCGCGTGTGCTGGCACCGGGACTGAGTCCGTTATAATTGGTTATGGTCTATTACTGAACCAATAACGAATCGTCCTTGTCTGCATCGTAAAAACAATTAATTTTTACACCCCTAGTTTTGACACTAAATTGTCCGCTATTCTCTTTCTGTAAACTCGACTCCTCTCGTTCTCCTCAAGTTATAAATGAAATATGACGCATTGTAGCTATGCTCAGTTTTTAATTACAGTGCATTCTTTCGTCTTAAGTAAATTATTTAGAATTATATTTTCCATTTAATTCAAATAAACATTTCATAAAAAAAAAACAAATACTTCAAAAAAAAAAAAATAAAAAAAATGTGGGGACGGTGTCACGGTGGAAATGTGATGACACCGGTGTTGCGTCTTAAAACCGGTAACACCGTCAACACCGTCAATCGTGGCAAGCCTAGTTTATACCCTGATTAGTCTTTGTCGATTGTGCCACATTTTTGCCAAAGGTGGCCCACATCCGGATGCTATCTGGGAATGTTGTCTCTTGTTCTGGCATTGCATTGACAGCAGATTGTTGACAAAAATCAATGGCCATTTATTGTGGTAGCATTTTGTTAATTATTTGATGGAAAACCAGTTACCTCAGTATCTCCAGCTGACAGTTTGGACTCTTCAGTCCTTCAGAAAGAAGCTTCACTCCAGAATCCTGCAGGTCATTGTTAGTCAGGTCCAGATCTCTCAGGGGGCAGTTTGAGGACTGTAGAGCTGAAGACAAACTCTCACAGGACTGAGCAGTGAGTTTACATCCACACAGTCTGTGAAGAGAACAAAACAAACAGCCATATTAATGTCAATTTATCAGATAGATTATATAGTTTATAGGGGTGTGACGAGACAACAGCCTGACACAAAAATGTTTAACTTTTTTAAAGACATCCTCAATGAAATATATAGGAAAAACAGTATTTTATTCAAATGCAAAAAAAAAAAAAAAAAAAGGTAGGTATCATTTTGATATCAGCTTGTACTGTATGAAATTAATCTTTTATTTTAATGAATTGTATGCAGTAATAAACATGTAAACTAAAGCTGCATGATAAATTGAAAGTTTTTTTTATATTGGAGATCAAAATTGTGTCACAATTTTAAAGAAAAAAAAAATTCTAAGTAGATCAATTCTAAACAAAATGACTTAATTTACTAGTGGCTCTGACAAAATGTTTATTGAATATATATTTTTAAGACTAAAGCAAACTAAATTTAAAGTTTTTTTCACTATTAGAATCTCCTGAATGAATGATTCAATGATAAATACTTTTTAAACTTGCAGTTGTGGCCACCTCCTGGTGGAAGAGGTTAAGTGTTTCAATACATACGTGTTGAAAACTTTAGGTTTTGGACTTTAGTTTTGATCGCTGTTGTACATGAGCTTTGCTCTTAAGTCTTGACATGAAAACATCATAATGTGATTAAGTCCTTACTCTGATTATTGGAAACAATCGCATTATTCGTGCACATGTAAACATAGTCATTGATTGGCAATTAACGTCTTTAACTCATATGTAAAAAGTTAGGCAATGTTTTGTTGACAGCTTATTCAAAAACAGACAAAAAAACAGCAATGAAATGAAGATGAAGTAGTATAAGCATGTTTAGAAAAAATAGAAGTAACAACAACAATAATAATACTAAAGATAATGATAACAATAAGATTTTATGATGACGGTAACAGAAATATCAATATTATTAACAGTAATAATAATAGTAATAATAATACTGAAGATTGTGATGTAACGATAATATTTTGTGATGACGGTAACAGTAATATCAATAATAAGAATAATAATACTGATATAATGACAATAGTAGATATATAAAAGACAACAGTAATAATGAGCCATACCCAACACACACCACACCTATCCTAGCTTCTGTGTCAGTGTCATGTTTTTCTCCATTCAAGGCCAGATTACTATATGTTTATGAATGTAAGCTTAAACTGAGGTGCTGCATTAAATACATGAGTGCTATTTGTTGAGTGCAGTTTTATTTTATTTATACATTTTTAATTATGTATATTCAGTGTTATGATCTGCATTAAACTGTTACCGTCCACACAAAACATCATCCCATCAGTATTATCTTATTACTGCTCAATGTTTCTATGATATTAATATTAATAAAATGTGTTTTGTGAACAGTGTTTCAGGATGTTTTCTTGTCGATGGCTAGAGCTACGAGGAGTATCCTTTTGTTTGTCTACTGGGGGATCTATCAACTCTCAATCAGGAAATAACAGAGTCAAGGGGAGAATGGGATGCGACAGAGTCCAGGAGGTGGGATAGGGATTCAGTGACATCTTCCCAAAAGTGTTTAATGGGTGGCCAGTGCCATGTGGTGTGGATACAGTGTTTCCCACACATGCGCCACAGATTAAATTCCTACCGCCACAGATTCAACACCAACCAAAAATATAAAAATAAATAAATAATAATGATAGAGATTCAAAAGTTAAAAAACCCACGCGATCATTTGTAAATGACAACGATTCCTCATATCTGTTAAACCTTTGAAAAGACTTTCCGGAACATTCAAATCTATATTTGGACTGCCGCTGACAGATAGCGGTCATGTTTATGTATATATATAAAAAAAAAAAAAAAAAAAAAAGCTTTTTGGCAAAACAGCTTCACAAACAGTCTTTTCAAATACCCAGTCGTTAATATTATCACAGTAATATTCTGATGAAAGGTCATAGTTTGGATATAAACACTGATGTGATGTCTGGTAGAGATCAAAACAGAGCACGTCATTTTTTGAAAGTAATTGGGCTTCAAGTAATGTTTGTGTCGATTGCTTTGTTTCACCACTAGATGGAAACAACTGTTAAAACATGTATTTGTCATTGACTACTAGAGATTGATTCAAAAACTCAGGTTCATCCAGTTATGTTTTTGTGAGCAAATCATTCTTTCATTCAAACCACTTTTTCATAAATTTAATATAAAAAGTTGGTGTATTAAATTTATTCTTTTTTAAATATTATGTATTAAATTATTAATAATTCATTCAAATTAAATAAACACTTTTTAATAGACTGAAGCATTTAATATTTTGTCTCACATTATTTTGCTTAGTTTAGAATTGCCAGGAAATGGTGATCTCTATTTAAAATAAAACTAATTTAAAAAAGCAAAACTAAATTAGACTTGTTAGGAAGCCCCACAAAATAAGGTGGCCTAACAAAAGTTTTAGACTGTGCAGCAAGTAGGCTGTCGTATATGGTGCTAAATTAACGTAATAAAGTTCTGTGTAACCAATTAGTAACAGTTTTTTATTATTATTAACATTTAGGAACCTTTAGGGGATCCAATCGTATCCCCATCCAATCGTTCTTTTCATCTGACACTCGACTTATCGTGACTACATTCAAGATGGCGGCGGCCGCTAAACTTCTTGCAGTTACTGTCTGTATAAATCTTCTCGTAAATAAACTACCGGTGCTTTTCTGAGTTCTCAATGTCTCGTTTTAAATGCCAGGGCCCTTGGAAGTCTACCGATGAAGTGTGAAGCTACTTTGTGACTCGTAAATGGCGTAAAACAGTAGTTTATTTACATAGCTTCTTCGATGCCCTGTTGACCCTCATTGACAGCCTGTGGACAAGACGAGATGAGATATGCAAATTGTGCTCAGCGAAATGTCCACAGGAAGCTCAAAAGGTAGCGCATTTAACACAAGTCATTTAATCAAGCACCTAAAATCCCAACCCGACAACGAGTACAAAGAGTTTACCCACGCTCCTAAACAAACACAACACATGCTGCAGCAAACTCTTGCAACTCGTGTTAGTTGCAGTGCATTATGCAACAAGCTATGGTAAACGAGCTAACGTTAACTAGATAAGTAATATTTTCATCGCTAATATTGCAGATTCATTGAAAATTACATCGGTAACATTAATCAGCATTTTTGCCGCAACCAATTTATGAATGAGTCTGCATCAACTACATTGAAGAGAATCGCTTTATTTAGAGTTAATAAAATACCCTACTTGAGCTGGAGTTCAACATTAATTGAGCCGCAGGCAAACATCTGACTGACGCTATGGCAAGCCGTTTTAGCATTAAATACTCTTTGCTATACTAGTATGGCAAGCCGTTTTAGCATTCCATCCTTGTTTGTCCTTTATGTTCTAAAACATTCCTTCATTATTGGAATTATTGGTGAAAATAGTCGATCCGGAAGCTCACATTGTGTTGAACTAAAAATGTTGAACCTGAATAAGTGACACTACCCAACAGCAAAATACTTACTGACCTACATTAATTTGTTAAAAGACTACTTTTTTCCCTTTTTTGACTAAAAGACTAAAACCTTTTTGACTTTTCGTCGACTAAAACCTTTTAGACTTTTCTTCGACTAAAACTAGATTAAAACCTTTTTGACTTTTCTTCGACTAAAATTGGACTAAAACTATCACATATAGAAGTGACTAAAATTTGACTAAAACTAAGAAGCATTTTAGTCCAAAAGACTAAGACAAAATCTAAGATGGTTGTCAAAAACAACACTGGCTGGCTGTTGTTACCTGTAAATTTAAATCATGTTTTTATTAAGTACTCGGTATCGGCAAGTACTGAAATGCAAGTACTCGTACTCGTACTCGTACTCGTTTTCCAAAAAAGTGGTATCGGTGCATCCCTAACAATGACCCAAAGCACACAGCCAGGAAAACCAAGGAGTGGCTCCGTAAGAAGCATATCAAGGTTCTGGAGTGACCTAGACAGTGTCCAGACCTAAATCCAATAGATACTCTTTGGAGGGAGCTGAAACTCTGTGTTACTCGGCGAAAGGCCTGAAACCTGACAGATCGAGAGAAGATCTGTATGAAGGAGTGGGCCAAAATCCCTCCTGCAGTGTGTGCAAACCTGCTGAAGAACTACAGGAACCGTTTGACCTCTGGAATTGTTAACAAAGGCTTCTGTACCAGATATTAACATTTTTTGACTCAAGTGATCAAATACTTATTTGACACAGTAATTCACAAATAAATTGTAAAAAAAAAAAAAAAAAAAATACAAAAAATATTCAAACAATGTGATTTCCGGATGTCTCTCACAGTGGAAATGCACCCTACTGAAAATTGTAGACCCCTCCATGATTTCCAAGTAGGAGAACTTGCAAAATCACAGGGTGATCAAATACTAATTGACCTCAATGTATATATATATATATATATATATATATATATATATATATATATATTAGGGCCGGGACTTTAACGCGTTAATTTAGATTAATTAATTACACAAAAAAAAACGCGTTAATTTTTTTAACGCATTTTAATCGCACTTAATTTTGCACCGCGGAACGTTTCTCACTGGATGAGTTTCAGTGGCGGACCAATTATACTGGAGCACCAACTAACAGAATGCGCATATCACCGCAGGACATCGAGCCTCAAGTATCACCTCAATGCTTTTACAGAAGGTCTACCTACCTATAGGGTACCTGAATTTCTGAAATGAAGGCTAGTATATTTCTGAATATCCCAGTGTCTCCCGTACCATCATCTCAGGGGGGGCGCGTTTACAATGTCTCCTCCAAGAAAACCGACTGGATCGCGGACTCCATTCATAAAAAACGAATTTACTATAGCGCGGAATGCCACGTAAATTCGTCGATTTTTGGATTGATAAATCAAAAGTTGGTCTGTCACTTAATTCAAATCGCCATATGGACTAGTGTCTGTGAAAACTGAAATGCAAAAAGACCGTTTTAATATGAATCCTGCACTGTTTGCCTCTGTATGTTAGGATGGCAGAGACGCGTTTTTTTATACTGCACGCGTGATGCTCCCGTTAATTTTTGGCATTTGTATCTCACATGAACAGATCTCAATCTCCAAAGCTACTGTCAGTGTCACTTTTAACGTTTCATTTGAGAAAACTAGCATCATATCATACTTTACACACGGCAACCTGTCAAAATAAAAGTACGGTTTAACATGAAACAGAACAATATTCCTATTTAAATAGACAAAAAAACAATATATATGATAAAAAATAAATATAACAAGATTAACCACTTAATTGTAGAAAAAAATACTATGATTATTATTATGTATTGATTTTAACAGAAAACCTCTGTTTGTTTGCCAAAAAATAAAAAGGTTTATTTTTCATTTGATTAAAAATAAATAAATGTTTATGCTTTCATTTGATTATGAGAAAAATTAAAACACAATTTATTTAAAAAAAAATAGCAAAAGATTGTAAAGCCCTATTGTTCAAAATGTTAAAATAGAGAGTTTTGGATTTATTTTTTAACTGAAATAAATGTTTTCGTTATGGGAAACACTGTATCCTATTGCTACAGTTAATGGCAATATTGCACTGGTCTGTTGGACTTGGTTGAACAAAAATAAACAATATTTTGTTGCTTAATTTTATGTATTCAGTCATTATTCAATGGTAACTAAAAATCCATATGAAAAAACTTACTTCTCACTGTTCTCAGGTCAAATATTTATATGCGATTAAAATGCGATTAATTTCGATTAATTAATTACAAAGCCTCTGATTAATTAGATTAATTTTTTTAATCGAGTCCCGGCCCTAATATATATATATATATATATATAAATAACAGTTTTAAATATATTCAATTAGAAAGCAGTTATTTTAAATAGTAAAATATTTCACAATATTACTGCTTGTGCTGTATTTTGGATCACATAGATGCAGGCTTGGTAAGCAGAAGAAAAGAAAAAAATAAACATTAAAAATCTTACTGTTGAAAAACTTTTGTCTGGTAGTGTATATCAACCATATGTAGCTGGACAGAAACCAAACATTATTTGAAAAAGGTGATTATTCAAAACATATTCCAAGGCCTATTCTACAGCCATGATTTGTTGGTGTTTAGTAAAGGAGTGATTGCACAAGTGAGGAGTTAGTGTGAGGAACTGATCCATTAGTTTGCCATTTTAATCACTTGTGTTTGACAAAGGAAATCAAGATACTTCCTGTTAGATTGTGTTTCATAGAGAATTGTGTTGTGTTTTATAAAATTGAAAACTGAGTCAAAGGCTGAGAATTAGCGTCTGGTTTTTCAGATTTGGTGTGAGGTTCTGGTGTTTAAAACAACTGTAACTAAATCTGCTACTGCGGAGGGAAGGTGAAGATTGATGGTTCTGGTGTTGATTTTAGATAAAACAGCTGATCTGAGTTAATATAATTAAAGGTGCCATAGAATGGAAAACTGAATAATAGTTGAATAATAAAAGTTCAGTACATGGACATGACATACCACGAGTCTCAAACACCATCGTTTCCTCCTTCGGCAGAATACTCGATTACTAAAATATTTGATAGCTACAGCCCTAGTGACTATGAGGGTGTCTTTCTGTTGTAGTGATGAATAATGGATTAAATCGTATTGTCTGCGTGTGTAGTGCTTAATGTTTTAAGTAGAGGTCGACCGATATTGGTTTTTACCGATACCGATAGCTAGGTTGGACCACACTGGCCGATATCGATTAATTAACCCATAGTTTTTGAAAATGGATACTGAACGGCAACCAAAATAGTGCTCTACTATTCTTTTTAAAGTGCTAAACCATACTTTATAAATTAATAAAAAAAAATATTAATCATATATTGATCATTAAAGTTATTTCATAGTCCATTAATGTTAACAAAATAAACTTCAAAATGTAACAATATTACAGTAAATGTTGAAATGAACAGACTCTAACAAGGAACAACACTTCTATTCTACAGCTTTCATCAATCTTAGTTGATGTTAATGGGCTCATTGTAAAGGGGTGGGAATCTTTACATTTTAACAATATGTAAAATTTATTTTGTACAAAAGTTACAAATACTTTATTTTTTTATTATATAAGCAGGCTACTTTTTAAAACAATAGACAGTGACATAGACAGTGGCTGCTTTAACAGACTTCAATGAATGCACAAATCTATCAGATGTTTTGTCCTGCTCTGAAAACATAACTGACTGTGTGTACTGTACATCAGTTATGTATAAAATTATTCGAAATTGCAAGTGCATTTAACCGCATCCACAATCGAGCTTTTTCGGACGAACAAACTCAAAGCACAAGTGAAAGTCTGTCAGTGCGCGAGTTTAGTTCATCTAATATACTGCATTACAAACGGCAGAAATGAAGGCATATGTAAAGTAAAACACTGCGGGTGGAAGCACACACTGTCAAGCAATGCGCACCTGTCGCATAGTGCAAATTCTGTGCAATGAAGCCCGCCGCGTCTCTAGCGCACACAGGTGCCATATGTGGGGAAAACACAAGCTCATTGAAGAGAGGATTGCGATGCATCCATTTTTCACCCACCCCTTAATGAAACCGGACAAAAGTGCAGCGCTGCGCGGACAACTCGCAGGTATCACACACAGGACGCGTCGCGTGTGGTTCAAGGGGAAGTCTAGAATAGAGTACGGATCGGGCCGCATTTTTCGAGGAGCGTCTCGCTGCAGCCTGCGGTGGACATCCAACCCCGCCCACATCCATGTGTGACGTCAGACACCACGCCCATGTCAATGCGTCATCGTGTGACTCCCCTCCCCATCGGTAGCCTTAAAGAGGGGCATTTCAAAACACTTCACGAAATGTATCCATGTAAAGTAGCTCTTTCTGAATTCATGGACATTGATAATACCTGCAGTTTCTGTAACACACACGAGGAAGACTTGTGTCATTTGTTTTATAATTGTGAATTGTCTCTGAGTTTTTGGTCTGATGTTTCTATTCCTGCAAAGAAAAGTTAATTATATGCTTTCTTTAAAAGATGTTATCTGTACTTATTCTCATAAAAGTAAAATGATTGAGTACGTTGTTGACTTTCACATTTTGCATGGCAAATATTATATTCATAAACAGAAATTTGCTAAATGCATACCAAAATTTTAGACATTTTTATCAGAAATAGAAGTTTTTAAAAAGCCTTTAAAACAAATGAATACATTTGTTACATTTCATGGAGAACTTTTTTTTCTGGTTATGCTCCCACAATATAATATTTGTATGGGAAAAGGAAGAAAATTTGAACTATTTTTAGGTGTTTCTAGGTTTTAATTAAGTTTGTTTATTTATTTGCTTTTTATTTATATGTTTGTTTATTTTTCTCTCTGTGGTATTATTTTATTTTATTTTATTCCCCTCTTATTACATATTGTATTACTGTATACAGATTAAGCTTGTATTCTATTTCAATATTTTTGTGATGTCCAATTATTCTTTAATAAAAAAAGAATCCCGATGTTGTACGCTTGTGCAAGAATGGCGGAAGTATGTTGTATCGGGGATGTAAACAAAACAGTTTGTATTAAATAATACAAATTAAACCTAGATCATCTTCCATATGGAACTAATTACATTCGAACAGCCGCTAAAACGCTTGCTTTGGTTCATTATAGTTAGGAAAATGGTAATTGGTAATAAAACATTTAAACCTTACCCTATTTGTTTGTGTAATGAGATAAATTCACGTTTATTATAATCGATTTTGACATAGCTTAGACAAGATCAGATTTAGACGGACAATTAAGTTTTGGATTGTAAAAGTAACACTTAGCATATTTTCATTTTTATCTAATTCTCTAAAGATATGTCCACAAATGTGAACATTGCTAATCGTATTATCACTATTTTGATATGTGTTAATACTATTGAATATGTTGGATGTGTGACGTGTTTGAACATGGGCGCGGCGTCTGGCGTCACACTTGGATGTGGGCGGGGTTGGATGTCCACCGCAGGCTGCAGCGAGCCCTACTTGCTGAGCTCGCTTACAGCACACCGGAGCCATATAAAAAGAGAGTTGCGACACGCTTTGATCTCGCCGCCGCGCGGTTCACGTGGTTCATGGAGCTCTCAATAGTTCCAAACAACTCCGTGCTGTCAATGTGTTTGAATGGAGTTAAATAGGATAGACAGCAGTTTTACTTTATTTGCAGCAATTTCGAGTAATTATTAACACATAATGTGCATTGATTGTGTATTGATAACTTCTCTGAATACGCTTTACAATCGCATTTTATTCTGGGGAGTGATAAAGAGACATAAATAATATGTTCTCATACTCTTTGGCAGTCAAATGTGACCAAACACCTTAAGTGTAACTTTAATTCAATTAAATAACTGTAATATATATAGTTAAGTTCTATTTAGTAAATATTTTGAGGAGGTTTTTTGTACTTAATATGTGCAATAATGATCCTGACTAGTGCTGGGCGATATGACGATATATATCGCGGGGACGATAGAAAAGTGTCTATCGTCCTATTTCTCTTCTATCGTTTCTATCGTTTCTAACCTTATTTTATCAATTACTGAAGAAAATATTGCATTAAATAGGCTATGACAAATGTATGATAATGTCTTGTTGCTATGCAATGCATACTCTACCTCCCTATAAGTGATAATCAGGAATAAAAATGAAGTTTTTCACAAAGAAACTCCGTCTTGTGCGACGTGATGCTTTACGTTGTTGCGACATGCTTTAACTCGTGAGTGCTTAGCCTAAAGATGGAGACGCAAGAGGTTGAAGATGAATGCCCGAAACAAACTGAAACTGCTACGCAGGCAGCAGCAAAGAAGTACTTTTACTGAAACGTGGGGTACGTCAGTGATTGGGGGGCATTTTGGCTTCAAGAGCTCCGACACGGAGCAGAAGACAGTCATGTGCAAACTCTGCCAAAAGACTGTTTCCGCGCCCGACGCTGACGCCTGTTTCACACATACTCCGTCTGCGTTGCATATTTTTTTCCACATCCATGTTAACGAATTAGAGCGTTCACACTGCATGCGGTTGCGATCCGGTAATGCGTTCCAGAAGCGGTGCGTTTGCAGCAGTGGAGCGATGGTTTCGGCACAGAGTCTATTTTTGCTGTGCTGCATTGCGTTGCATGCGCTGAAGGAAAGTGACAGCGCATTGTTCGCTGTAAAAATGAACATGGATTGACACGGAAATGTTCCTTAAATGCAGTCTACTGTGTTTCACAGTCAACACGTGGATTTTTGGCTAGGTTTAAAATAGTGCAGTTTTAAATAAACAAGGCAACATAATAGATGCAATTATCCAGGTAGAAAAGTTCTTTAAAATATGGTTTTGTAATAAAGATTTAATGCAAACGAAAGGCACAGAGAGCAGACTGTTTCGGTCTGTGGTAAGTTTTAATTTAAAATATATTTGTGATAGCCCAAATGTAATATGAAAAGGAAGCTATAGCCTATGCTGTGTTTAAATGTGTTGCAGCTTGCTTGAGCAAATATACAAATCGAGAAGTCAAGTGCATTGAATAACAGCCTACGTTGTTTATAATACGTTGAGTTTAAACGAGAATATGTCTAGTATTATTGTATTAGTGTACTGTGATAAAAGTATCCCAATGCTGAAAAAGCACGTTTGGATTTGAAATTAAAATAACTTTAATAAAACAAAAAATAGAGTTTATTTTGATAATAGCCTACTTTTTAACTATGATGTGGATAAAAAAAAAAGTGAAGGCTACTGTAGCTCTACCTCCACATCTGTTGTCATTTGATACATTTATATTGCTGCACTATAATATATTTTTCTAATTTGTGACAGTTCAGTTAAATGTCACTTCAAATAACAAATAAAAATAAAGTTGCAAAAAAAATTATGCAATATTTATGTCAAACTTTTTAGAGTAACTGAAAATCTACTTTATTTTGGTATATCGTGATATATATCGTTATCGTGATATAAAATAATCCATATCGTGATACATGATTTTTCCGTATCGCCCAGCACTAATCCTGACCATTTAAAAGATAACATTTTCTAATATAGTATTTAGATTACAGTTAGTGTTATATTTAAGGTTAAATACATCTGAATGTGTATTTGGACATGATCAAACACTCTTTTTTTTATACAGTATGTTTCGATTTAACTATTTAATGTTAAATAAAAAAATAAAAAAAGTAATTTACTCTTGTTTTATGATATTCAAATATACAACATAACTGAATATTATAAAAGGCAAGCAAAAATGGCATTTAACATAATAGAAAAGATGAAATTAATGTTTAAAAAAACACAAGGTAACGAATTGCATTCAGCATACATTTTTATCGTGTTTCTTGAATGCAGTCTTTACTGAAACTCATTCAACCTCCCACAGTGAGAGAGAGATTGCAGAAAGACTAAAAACATAAAAATATGACAACTAGTATCTGGTTAAGGTCGCTATTACAGTGTTTCTCACGTTATCCAGCTGCATTTACAGTTTAACTGTTATTTTTTAACGATAAACATTAACTATAACACGCTTCATAAAACACCACTACTGGCCAGTTTTCCGAGAGGTCAACTGATGCGTTAAAATGTAAAGAAATTAGTAATTTCTTCAATATACTTGCGACTGTGCCTGAGAAGCGCTGAAATGAATGGGCTTCAATGCAGGAGCTATTGGTTGTTTGTAACTATTGGCCGCTCCATCACACGCTTTACTTCCGCATTCCTCAGTTCCTATGAAGCCTATCTTAGTGTCACAACCCTCTTTTTATATGGCTCTGCAGCATACATGACCGTAGTTACCTGTGATTGGCCTGGCTGTGCGTCACTCAGAAAACAACAGGCCAATCAGAAGAGAGGCTCATGAATATTCATTAGATGGGCCAAAATCGACCTGTTTTTGACAGAGCTCTTAAAAAAGGAGCTGTAAAAATTTATTGAGATGGATTTTGGCACTTATACCGCAAATATATATTCTTAAGGACATCAACAACTAAAATAAACCTCCAGAAATGTGTACAATATGGGACCTTTAATGCATTAACTAATCGTAATTAATAATCGCAATTACAATTTCAAGGGAATAATGGAGAATTATGATTTTTGTCATAATGGTGCAGCCCTATCTCAAATGACACATTAATACAACTCTCTGACTGTTAATAAACATGTTGACTCTCATAAATGACTCTTTGTCTCGTCATTTATCACTTTAACTCCTGATAGCTTTAGCTCACATGCTAACTAGTTTAACACACGCGGTATGCGAACGGCCTACTCAAATTAGCTTTGTAACGAATCATTTCAAAATGATATTAGATGAAATATATGAACATTCACTCACCAGAGCAAAACAGATTTCTATATCGTTACAAAGAAGATTAATCTCAGGCTTCAACACTGGGATCTGCTCCAATCACACTTCTCTGATTTTCATGTCACTCTTCTCTCTTTCTCTCCGATGACAACACTTCAGGATGATGCCTCGATTCTTTAAGTTATGTTTTCATGTGCACTCAGTCACATTTCTGGTTAGAATAATGTTTAAAGCAGTGAGTTTCTGGAGAAACAGTTTTGTATAATCTCGTCTTTCTCTCTGTGTTCGCACTGAAAGCAGCAGCAGCGCCGGCGCGACCTGTGGGCGGGGCTTAAGAATGCGCTGCTACCATTGGCTCTAAGAGATGTCCGTCACTGAAGTGAGGAGTGATTGGATGAATCTTTCTGATCTGATCTTTCTGAATCTTTGGATGAAACCTGTCTGATCCGGGTGGATTATAAATTTACATTTTTTTTTTTTTTATTCTATGTGATTATTTTGATGTCTACGTGGATGAGAGATTATAGGACGGTAGTTTGACGGAAGGGTTGGATCTTTATTAGGTTTGGGAACGAGTGAAATAGCATAAAATGGACCAGAAGTGTTTATTGAACTCCATCGGGTCCTGCTGCTTTATTGTTAGGCATTGGGTTCAGGCGATATATTATTTTTCTATGATTGGTTTGTCCAGTGCACTGATTTGTTCTGTGTTAAGTTTGGGGAGTTGAATATTATTTAAAAAAAAATTATAATTAATATTTTCTTGTCTTGTGTTATTATCAGGTGAATAAAGTTTAGCATAGAAGTTTCCAAATATTGTATTTATTTCTTGTGGAGAGTTGGTAGGCTTCCCTGCGGAGTCCTTAATGGTTGCAATTGTTTTGTTTTTTTCCTCTGTCTCGTTTGATTTGATTGGCTGAATATTTACTGAATTTGTTCCTATGATGGTAGGTTTCTTGACGGAGTCAACTTATTAACAACTTATTGACAACTTATTAACTGCTTATGTTACAGAAAATCGGAAAATGTCATAAATTAAGTGCTTTAAACCAGGCTTTATTGGACATTAATTGCATTAATATTCAGAGTTTCTTAAAATGTTCACAAATACATGAAGCACACATACACACATTGGGTTTCCATGTTTTATAAGGACCTACCATAGAATAATGTATAAATTAAACTGTATATCCTGTCTCCACTAAACCTAACTCTTAAGACTACCCCTAACTGATCTATTTTAATGTGAACTAATAAGTATTTGTATGCTTTTCATTTTGACATCATCATGCCATTTACTTTTTTAATTGGTTTTGTTTAACTTTGGGCATAGGCTTCATGTAATCAGGGTGTCTACAGGTTTGACCAAGTTAAATTTAAGACATTTTAAGACTTTTTAATACCATTTTCAAACTAAATTTAAGACTAAATTGAAAGTCCCACAAAAGTCTAGCACAAAACTATGAAGATATTGTAAATTATTATTTTATTTAACTGATTTTTCTTGGGAATATTCAACAGAAAACACTATTCCAGAAGAAGAAATTATTTTCTATTCCATGACAAAGTCAAGGCTCTCACACACTTTGAAGCCAATGTAACAGTGTAACAAACACGGATTTTGAGTCATGGATCGGATCTTTTTTTTTTTTTGGATCAGCAAAAAAAAAAAAAAAAAAAAAAGTAACAAAACAAGAACGTTTATACAAATGACAAGTGTAAATGAATACAACATAAAGTTAGTAATAAAATCAATAACACTAGTATTCAGGAGGGGAAATTTAATAATTAATTGTAAAATAACTAGTGTTTCTCACTGCAGGTATTTATAGGACGCTGTCTCTTTAAGGCCAAATGCACGAACCGAATACTGGCACGCATCTCTTTCTCAGCTGTTTCGGTTCACTGAAGACATAAACGACTGTTAAACAGAATACCAAAACGGGTATTAAGACATGACTTGGTATGTACGTTTCCGTTCAAATAGCAGTTAAAGAGGAATCAATCTGTGTGAATCGCGCCGGGGCCTCTCTCTCCTCTCTCTTTCTCTCTCTCTCTCTCTCTCTCTGCGCGTGCTCGCGTCAGGTGTGTGCGGCAACGGTAAAAAAAATAATTCAGCATGTGTTCCCTTTTTAAACTGTTTGAATTGGTAAAGTGGCAAGACAAAACATGTGCTAATTATAAACTTTTACTCTATGATGGTTAAACTTAAGAGTTAATCTGCGAATCAAATGCGTGTAGTTGGGCGGAAACCCGCTAAATCTGGCAACACTGAGGCGTGTTCAAGCAAGCGCGTGTCTAGCAACAGAACAGATTTAGAACCTGCGCAGGAGATTCTCCTCAAAACGATAAACTTTTCCTTTTCAAAGTGTAAAAAATTTAAGACAAATTAAGACATTTAAAGGCCTTTTTTGGACAACGAAATTTAAGACTTTTTAAGGATCCGCGGCCACCCTGGTAATTGTACATTTTAAGACCAATGCGGATTGGGTTTAAGCACTTAATTAATGACCTTTTTATATATACGATGACTTAATCTAAAGTGAGAACTATTTGCGGTTGTTTACAAAGCATGATCTAACTCTTTATATATGAGCTAATTAAAGAATAAAGAAACTGCTACTTACATTGACAATGAATGAAGAACTCACTGTCTGTATAGTCTCTTAATGTCTGTTAACAACAGTTTATAAACTATTGATTGACTATAGTTTGCAAATAATTTGTAAATACTTTATGACTGTATATTTATTATAAAGTGTTACCACTTTATCCCTTCAAATACCATAAGTAACTTAAAGTAAACAAATGTCACAGAAACTCCAAGGCATGAGAAATGTCTCGGGTTTAGCTCATAACTCATCTGCATTTGTGCTCAACTGCAGCAAATCATTCATGAATCAAACTGATCCAGTTCAACTCACTGACTCAATGATCTGGACACAGTCTTTGTCAAGTTGTCGATGCACTGAACCTGTTCCACTTAAATGAGGAAAGAACCAAGAAAAATATGATCCTCAAAGCTGAGGATTTTACTGATGAAGTGGAAATAAAGTATTGTAATAATCAAATCCACAAGAAGAGGAAACATGTTTTTAAATGAACATGAAACAGTTTTTTAAAACAAACTGTTCAAAGAAGTCATTAAGGAAGTTTGGGTATTATTTAATTCTCATATCTGGAAAACTGCATCACAAAATTACAGGTTTTTCAGGATGTTTGGGAACTCTTGACTGTTTTCTCATCAGGTTTTTGAGTAGGCATTGCCTGCCTTGTGTTCTTGGAGAAAATGCCACTGATACAATCATACTACAATATAGACGGGAAATATCTGCTAGCGATAGATATGAAGCACCTATGCATCCACATATTTGATCATAGTGATTCAGTGAATGTGAATGTCAAACCTCAGTATGTTTAGTCGACAGTGTAGAGAAGGCTGACTATAATCAGCTTGCTTCCATTTACTGAAAAAAAGTTAAAGTCGTGACGTATTGTCAAGTACGGTGACCCATAGTAGATATTGGTGCTCTGCTTTTAACCCATCCAAGTGCACACACACAGCAGTGAGAAGTGAACAGACACACAGTGAACACACACCGGAGCTCAAGGGCACCTCAGTCATAGTATTGAAGATGGAAAGAGTGCTGTTCACTCACAATAGCCACCTTCAATTCCTGCCAGTGTAAGAATCAAACCGGCGACCTTTGGGTTACAAGCCCGACTCTCTTACCATTGGGCCATGACTGCTCCATAATGGAGATAAGCCTATACTGGTCTCCTGAATTACAAAAGCTCTTCTGGTCTTAAATGATGCAAAAACAAGCTTTGAGCAACACACTCAATATCTGAGAGAACAGAGCCAATTCATAAGAGAACACTGTATATTAAAAGTTCACAGTAAACAGGAAAATATCTGATAGCTATAGTTATGACACACATAGTTATGGGATGATTTTAGACTCAAATTGATTAATAGATTCACACACAATTATCCATGCACTGCATACATTTTATGCATGTATCTAACCACAAACAAATGCCTTTCAATGTGAGTCAGTGTAATTCAGGATTAAATGATCCTGCAGCCATTTGTAGAAACACAGACATGTTTGCAGATACAAATTCTGCATTAATATATCAAACTGCTCATGCAACAAGGATTATGTGCATTTGTGGATCAGGTGACACGTGTGCATTCATCTCTTCCAGTCGATTCTATTTGATTCATTTCAATTTTGAGACTTTAGTTATAAAATCAGCGATCGCTAGATGACACTATAGCTCCAGTCACATGAGCGCATTCCATTGTGTACGGTTTAATGAATGTTACATTGTGTTTTCTTTGTTTCTTTTGGTTTGGCTATTGTCCTCATGTCCATAGAAATACAATACAAAGGTTTTATTGAACTATAGTAGATTTAAGCCACGTTTATATTAATTTAATTATACTCTATTAAACCAATGAGCCTTTTACAGGCAATAGTATAGCCTGTTCTCAAGTAGACACATACACCTTGCTGGCTAAAGGAATGTCAAACTATTTTCTGAGTCAGTGTCGGCTGCAAAGATGAATTTGACGATGATGATTTGCCATCTCCGCAGTTCAAGAGAAATGCACCTTTGACTTACAGTAATGAGAGAGTGTTTGTATTTGGTTCTTTCGAAGTAGACATTTCAAGCTTCCTATAGATAGCTGTATTTCTCATGTCCTCGAGTTAAGCCTGAGTTTCTCTTCATTTGTTCCATGCTGCAGTTCGACGGAGAAATCAGATATTTTTCAAAACCACAAGTTTTGTTTAGGGATGTAACGGTATCAAAACTTCACGGTACGGTAATACCTCGGTATGAATGGCACGGTACGGTATTTATTGAATCATTTACAGGAAAAACAAAACTAATGAAGAGACACGAAAAAAAGTGTTTATTAAACAGTTTACATGAACACTGAACATATCAATGGCATACACATTTGCCATCCATCTGTAAACTTTGAAACAGAAACTTTAGTAACTATTTTAGTAACAAAAAATTATTAAAGCATGTAAAAAACAGTCAAATCAATTTAGCTGAATGAGTCGTCTGCTTGAAATAAGATTTTTTTTCTTACCCCATTGACAAATTATTTAGCTTGTTTTAAACAAAAACTCACTTAATTTTGACTTGTTTTTACTAAAAACAAGACAATAATTTTTACTTGTCTAGAAAATCCTTCTTGATTTAATAATTTTTAGATATTTTGGCTGGAAACAAGACAAAATTCTAAGTAAGAAAAGCATTTTTTTGCAGTGCAGTAGGCTCTCATGCCTTTCTTTCGCATTAAATCTTTATTAAAAACAATCCTTTAAAGAACTTTTCTACCTGGACAAGTGCATCTATTATGTTGCCTAGTTTATTTAAAACTGCACCTTTCCTTATTTTAAACCTAGCCAAAAAGCCACGTGTTGACTGTAAAATTTATATGCATTTATGGTACATTTCTTTGTCAATCCATGTTAATTTTTACAGCGAACAATGCACTGTAACATTAATTCAGCGCAGACAGCTCAGCCAAAAATAGACTCGGTCACGGTGCCGAAACAATCGCTGCGCTGCTACAAAGGCACCGCTTCTAGGACGTACTGCCGGAGATCAACCGCGTGCAGTGTGAACGCTCTAATCCGTTAACATGGGTGCTGAAAAGAATACGTAACGCATACGCACTTCAGACGGAGCAGGTTCGACCATTTCCATCTCTTTTCCTTGCTGCTACAGTCTATAGCGACAACAGACCGCAATGGATGATGGCCACGCCTGGACTGATGGGAAATGTAGTTCCGCTACCTCACGTTCGCTCCATTCGCCTGAGCAAACTTTTCTCAGAAGACCTATTGTTAGAAAGGGGGGGGTGAGTGAGGCCAAGTATGGTAACCCATACAAGGAATTTGTGCTCTGCATTTAACCCATCCAAGTGCACACACACAGTAGTGAGCACACACACACCGTGAACACACACCCGGAGCAGTGGGCAGCCATTGCTGCGGCGCCCGGGGAGCAGTTGGGGGATCGGTGCCTTGCTCAAGGGACTCACCTCAGTCGTGGTATTGAGGGTGGAGAGGGTGCTGTACATTCACTCCCCCCACCTACAATCCCTGCCGGACCTGAGACTCGAACCTGCAACCTTTGGGTTACAAGTCCGAATCTCTAACCATTAGGCCACGGCTGCCCTATCTGCCTATTGTTTTATCGAGTCATGCGACCACGATAGTATCGAAAAAATTTGTTATTGCGGTATGACGGTATTTACAATACCGTTACATCCCTAGTTTTGTTGATATTGTAATTGTACATAAATAAAAGACCCTTTACAGTTTTGAATGATCTGTATGACCAAAAATGACGGCAAATTTTATTTTCACTGTTAAATCGCGCCGTCGCCTCACGCAGTGCATTGCAAACATTGCAGCTTGTTCATTAACCTATAAAACAGTCAAGCAAACATATAATAGCCCAGATTCATCTAGTGCTTAATTAAAATAGCTCGTAGTACAAGCACATATTTGCTCATGTGAAAAGGATGATTTTATTTGAATTTTTCATTTTTTATTTTAGTTTTTTTCGTTAAGTACTAAGTCTGGGGAGCATAATAAATAATAGATTGTAGCAATCAAATTCAAATAGCCAACATTGTGAATATGAAACGTTTGGAAATAGGATTATAGTAGGGCTGTGCAATTAATCGAAATTCAGTTTCGATTTCTGCTTCAAACGATCGTGAAAATGCAGTAATCGAGATGAAACGATTATTGCGCCCCATTCTGCCCTTTTCCCAGTGGTGCGCTTTCGCTCCTCCATAAAAGCCAAATTTCACATGCAAATCAGCTAAATCATGTAACATGACTTGCATAAAACGGGACGTGCTTGATTTATGTTTCTTTGATGTTGTGTTTTTAATAGCACGCAAGAAAACTTGCGCTGTCCTTTGTTAATGCGCTCAGAGACAGAGCAGAACACGGACATGAAAGTTATCTTTTAGCTCAAGGTGCGCACCTAAACGGTCAAATACACGCAAAAATATTTCAAAATGAGGAACTTGGTGATTTTTCATGTAAACTCTTGTCAGTTATGTCTTAAATGAACATAAACAGTTGAGACTGAAAATCCGTGTGTAACAGTATAATGGGTCCGTGTGGTTAAAGCGGCAACACATAATATTCCTTTTGGCCTCTCTGTGCCTAATATGAATAAAACGTAAAAATAAGTTTTATACAAGAAACATCACTCACAGCTCTTGAATGAAAGGCGTTTTTAGTTTTAATAAGAAACAAAGCATGTTTAACTATTAGAGTGAAGACATTGTTTTATTTT
Source organism: Garra rufa (assembly GCF_049309525.1). Lineage (NCBI taxonomy): Eukaryota > Metazoa > Chordata > Actinopteri > Cypriniformes > Cyprinidae > Garra > Garra rufa. Next base: position 57,951,643 of record NC_133364.1, read on the forward strand.
ACATTCAAATTCAATTTCTGTAGTATTGTTAGACTACTTTAGACTTGCATAAAAGTATTCAGTATATTTAAAGCACTGTTTTTTTTATTTGTATCTTTTTCTCGCTGTATTGCTATCTTTAAATTAATCACTATGTAAAGTTTTGGAGCCTGTCATAATCGTTTAAATAATCGTGATTACAATATCGACCAAAATAATCGTGATTATGATTTTTGCCAAAATCGAGCAGCCCTAGATTATAGCACTAAACAATAAAAAAAATCTCCAGAATTAAGTCATGATGCAAGAGTAAACTCAATGTTGAGAATAAAATAATTGAATTTAGATAAATATGCTGTGTTTCAAGAAAAAAGCTAAAATTTGAAGAAAAGTCTAAATCAAATGCTGAGAATAAACTCATGTCATGTTCATTTCATCTGGTTGGACCGCGGTAAACAGCGTCTTCAGTGACGTTCTCCAAGTAGACCAGAGAGAAATGCTTCCTTCCTTTCTCATTGCATTTATCATAATTCATTTTTGAAAAGAGTTTTTAATATTAATGCATTAATGGGTTTACATTTGGGTTTAAAAATAGTTTAGGGTTAGGTAAGGAGGGCTTTGTTGCCCATTAGTAAATTAAATATGTTCTAGCTATTTTTTCCCTAACCAAACTATAACATTTGAATTCACAAATATGCCTGTTTGTACACGTTAATGAATCACACTGGGCCTTGTTCGTGTGTGAAATGCTGTAAATTGCGAAAATGAAGTCTCAAAATACAAATGAACTGCACAAGACTGACTCAAACAAGACGTCAATAAATGCACACGTCATCTGACCCACAAATGCACAGAATCCTTTTTGCATGAGCAATTTATGTAAGGGATAATCAACGGTTTGCCGTGCGTTAAAGGATTTTAAATGCATGACATGGAGGCTTATAAACGCCCGACGCGAAGTGCATTTTAAATCCTTTAACGCACGGCAAGCCGCTGATTATCCTGCTTATTCCATGGTTATTTGCAAAGTTATAGACAAATTAAAACTAGGACTGATATTTGCAGCGCAAAATTTGACTGAATGGATAAAAAAGACGGTTATTTTCGTCAGTTATGACACGCAGCTCTAGCAATCTGGCCGCTTCAAATCAGACTCAGAGATTAAATAGTCCGGTAAAATCACATTTATTTGAATGAAATATAGCATTTGTTTCAGTAGATTATCGATCGACCAAGAGAGAGTGTGAAGGCAAGAGAGATGACAGTTGTGTGTGTGCGTAACGTTACCTGCCTGCATGCTGTGTGTCTCTCTCTACAAACAACAATTCATTCACAAACAGCAGCTTTACCGCCCCGTTGCTGAGGAATATAATGTAGCGATCTAGTATCTAGGATATTTTAATAAGGATCGCAGGCAAACGCCGACAAGAAGTTTATGAATGTGCGCAGCACAATGCGATCTCTGACCTCTCTCTCTCTCTCTCTCTCTCTCTCTCTCTCTCTCTCTCTCACTTCCGGTGCGAGTGTGAGCGTTTGGAGTGGCCTGAGTGTGGAGCGTGATTCTCTGAGTGAGTCCTTTTCTCTTTTTTTTTTCTTTTTCCTGAATTTCTGTCTCTCTCTTTTTCTGTGTCGCCTGTTTGCGTTGGTTTGTGTGGGGTTCCCCCCCACTCCCGGTGTGGTCATGTCAGATCCACGAGCTGGGCTTCTAAACAATCTCACGCGGCGTCACGGTGTTAAAGTGGCGTCCGCGGTGAGCATTGAAGATTGCTGCTTAGCAATAGCGTCAGCGTCCAAAATGAACAGCGCAGTTGTTGTGTTTTTGAGTTCGGTAGAAAAGCCAAACGAGTTCGTGGAGAAAGGAATTGTTGTAAACAACCTCTTCACATCTGTGCTTCTGCTTTCGACCCCCTCAAAAAAGGTTACATTGTCTAATATTCCACCTTTCGTTCCCGATGATATACTGGTTAGGAGCTTGTCGCGTTATGGAAAGTTGGTTTCACCCATTAAGAAAATTGCCATTGGTACCACTTCACCGCTGTTAAAGCACGTGGTTTCTTTCAGGAGATTTGTTTACATGATCTTGAAAGATAGCGATGAGCTTGACTTTATGAGGGGCAGTATAGGCCATAATTATTGAAAGGCCTCTTACAAACACTAGTGAAACGAAAAACATTGATAAACCTTAGTGAAATTCATTCATATGCATTACTGAAAACCTCTTACAAACACTAGTGAAAACATTGATAAACCTTAGTGAAATTCATTCATATGCATTACTGAAAACCTCTTACAAACACTATAGTGAAAACATTGATAAACCTTAGTGAAATTCATTCATATGCATTACTGAAAACCTCTTACAAACACTATAGTGAAAACATTGATAAACCTTAGTGAAATTCATTCATATGCATTACTGAAAACCTCTTACAAACACTAGTGAAAACATTGATAAACCTTAGTGAAATTCATTCATATGCATTACTGAAAACTTCTTACAAACAAGAGTGAAAACATTGATAAATGTTTGGCTTTTCGTATTTTAAACAACATTTTACTGTCGTCAGGTAAAATTCCGAAAGTGGGACGAAACAGCGCGATGTTACAGAGTTCGCACCGCACTGGCCTGTCATAAGCGTGGCTCTGACTGTGACCGACTCCCAGCACAGGCACACGGGGAGGACATGTTCACTTCGCTAGCGCCACCGAGTTGATGGCACTGGCGTCAGCCTCTTTTCCTACTACACAGTAATTCGTGATTTTCATTGCACATAACATACTGTAAATCAGTATTTATTTCTTATTACAATTCTTTTACTTATTATTTTTCTACCACAGCAAAGAACTGCACGTAGCAGAGACGTAATAGGCTACTGTAAGTTAGTCCTCTGGAGGAGCGTCCAACATTGTTAAGCACGTCCAAGTGTTTATTTTTGTAGGCTACTTTATTGTATTTTATGTAGTTAGTTTATTTTAATTTAATTTAATCTGCCAAAAACATGTTTACACCTACCTACTCTTTAGTATGTTCCATATTTCCACAATGAAAAAATAATGAATAATGTCCTGGAAGAAAATTACGAGTGCTTTACAGCTTTCCAGCCCAAAGCAGGTAACACTACTATTTACATGTAGTAATGATAATAATAATAAAAAAAAAAAAAAAATGAACACATGAACTCTAAATGTTCGCCCCGCGCTGTAAGCGAATCGAAGCGAACACGTCCTCGCTGCGCGGTCGGTCACAGAGCCATGACGGATCAGCCGGGGGCGAGCTCTGTAACCATAGATGTATATATACATAGATTCCTCATTAGCGACTGTTTCTATGGGCCGTTATGCGTAAGCCGCCAGACATATTGTAGCGGTCAACTCGACGTCATTCACCCATAGATCTATGTAATTGACCATAGTAATCACTGAATATTCGAAATGCCACAGTCCTGCACAGCTGTTGGTCTGCGAACCTATAGTATGGCGAATGACGTCCAGTTGATCGCTGCAAAATGGCAGACGCATCTACGTGCTTGGAGCGGTCCAATGGGGTATCTACGTATAAATATCTATGTCTGTAACATCGTGCGTGCCGTGTCGTCCCACATTCGAAATAGTACTTGAAACGATAAAATGTTGTTTTAAAATGTTTTTAACTTCAGACAACTTAGTCGGTTCCAGTCGGTGGAAACAATCGTTAAGTGTGTTCAGCTCAGTCTTAGAATGTTTCTGCTAGTTGTGTAGTGTGTCCCCAGCATTAGACTAACCTCCATGAAGCAGACGCGCCAAATTAAGCGGAAGTGTTGACACAGCTTCCGTTTCAAGTGAAATTAGCTCTCATCATCTACTGAAATCGACTCATTTCAGTTATGCACATGAAAGAATTTCAGTAACGTTGATCAATGTTTTCACTAGTGTTTGTAAGAGGTTTTTATGTAATGCATATGAATGACTTTCACTAAGGTTTATCAATGTTTTTCGTTTCACTAGTGTTTGTAAGAGGCCTTTCAATAATTATGGCCTCATATGACTTGACTCTTAATGTTAAGATTGACAATTTTGATTATGCTTTTTACACCACAACTGAAAGGATCAAGGCATTTAATTCGTGCTTGCCCTGAAAGAAATAAGGAGGGTAATTCATCAAATGCTGAGCAAGACAAGAGAGAGACTAATCTAAATAGTGATGATGAGGAAAGAGTTGAAGTAGGGACCTCAAATGCTTCCTCTCTGAAAGTTAAAAATCTGACTCTTGTGGAGAACGATGGTGGGTCTAGTGTTTCTGAGGCCCAGAACACAGTTTCTGAAGCCAGCACATTAAGAGTGGCTTTTCCAAAAGAGGAGTCGAATACTGCTGGTGTGATGGGTGATAGAATCAGCGAGTCTGCTTCTGAGTCAGTCTTAACAAAGGGTAAGGGTGTTATTATAAATCAGCAACGTGTTGAGATTTGTGAGGATGCCGATCTAGAATTGGATAAAGCTGAGTTTAAGGTTCCAGCAAAAAGGAAGAATTCAAATGAAGTTCAGAGAAAAGCAAATGTAGTTGATGATGATGATGATGATGATAATAGCAAAGGAAGGATGGAAAGTGACAACGAATCTTCTGACTCTTCTTTCAGCCTTTCTCAAAGTGATTTATCCAGTCGCAGCTACGAGGTAGAAGATATTAAGCTGTTCCTCAGGGCAACAAAGAATAAGAGAGGAGTGTGTGTCTGTGAATATTTTCCAGATATTAAACAGTTTGTTGATAAAACAAATGTTCATGGCAGAAAGCTTATTCACAAATAAGGACATTTATTGACTAAAGAAAATTGTAAGAATTGTAAATTCTGATTTGGTTGTTGATAGCTAAAAAATCTGAAGTGGCATGCTTTGGTGCTCTGATTTCTATGTTTTCAGCTTGGGCATGTTCTTTGTTTTCACCTTTTCTAGAAATGAATGAAATCAACATTGCATCATTAAATATTAATGGGGCTAGAGATTAAGAAAAGAACGGAGATATGAGTTTATAAAGCAGAATAAATTAGAAATGGTTGTAGCAGACGAGGTTTTTAGCGTGTCACAGTAGCTTAGGGTTCAATATGGGCCAAAGATCAGAAGCCAGGAACGTCTACTGGAGAGAGGGCGAGATGCTACTGGTGAGTGAATAGACAAGACGATTAAATTTGATTAATAAAAGAATTTATATCGATGGGTTTCCTTTTCTTTTTCCTTGTAGTTTGTTTAGAGTAATTATATTAATGGACAATCAATTAACAGCAGTCAAGAAATATTCTGTTTTCTAGAACAGTATCAAAAATATTAACAGTTCAACAGATTCAAATTGATGTTAGGGCTGGGCGATAAAACGATAACGATATATATAGCGATAGACAATAGATCGATATCAATAAAAAATGTGTTCGATAAAACGTTCGATATTTTGTATTCTTCGTCGGCCCGCCCAGCCCCCCTTTAACGTTCAGTTAAGTTTTTCTATATAGCGCCAGGTCACAATAGAAGTTAAGGTTATCTTTTCTACAGAACGGGCCCTTGTTGTTGTGTTAAACAAACTAAATAGCCTTATGTTATTTATCTTTTTTACACGACGGCATGTGATTTGTCTGTACAGGATCGCGCGTTTACAATGTCTCCTCACAGACGGGATCGCGGACTCCATTCATGAAAACGGACTTTACTATAGGGCGGAATGCCGCGGAATTCGTCGATTTTTGGATCAATAAATCAAAAGTTGGTCTGTTAATTATTTCAGATCGTGATATGGACTAGTGTCTGTGAAAACTGAAATGCAAAAAGACCGTTTCAATATGAATCCTGCATGTTCCGTTTGCCTCTATATGTATGAATGGAGACGCGTTTTATTTTCACTACACGCTTACTGCACAAGTGACTAATTTTTGGCCTTTGCATCTCCCATGAACAGACAAACTCCAATATAAATACATCTCCAAAGCTGCTGTGAGTGTCACTTTTTGTCAATTTTACCGTTTCATTAGTGAAACTAGCATCATTCAACTTCACGGCAACCTGTCAAAATAAAAGTACGGTTTAACATGTAACAGAACAATATTAGTCTTGTATTACTTTGTACAGTATAATGTAGGTGTTTATATGTTCACATTTAAATAATTTACATAAAACAATATATATGATAAAAAATAAAATAAAAAAAGACTCACCACTAAATTGTTGAAAAAATACTATTATTATTAAACCTTTTTTTAACTGAATATAATTTTTCTTCTATGTATTAATTTTAACAGTAAAGCTCCGTTTATTTTTAAAAATAAATCAGTGATTTTGCTTTCATTTGATTATCAGAAAAATTAAAACAAGAATTTCTGAAAAAAGCAAAAGATTGTAGGGCCCGGCCCTATTGTTCAAAATGTTGAAAGTTTTGGACTTATTTTTTCACTGAAATAAATGTTTTCGTTATTACACAAAGTATAGGCTAAAGTACCGGGAAAGAAGTAACGTTGGCTACTGGCAACCAGCAATCTGTGCAGAAATAAATATCATCAGCCAAGTACTTTGCAACAACCTCCTCTGACCTGTGGTCAAGCTGTACTTCTGGGCCATACATTAGCTTGACCATTCACTTCATCGACAATGAATGGGGTTTGAATTGAGGATTAAGAGATAAGTAAGTGTATATTGTGACTTTAGACTTATGTTTACATTTTAATTATTTGAGTTTTCCATGGTTGTTGAGATTTCTGTCTTAATAACTGAAGGGAATATGATCAGAGGAAGGTTAACTTTAAAATAAAAATGTCCTTATTTTAAATGGGTCATAAAAAATATCAATAATTATCGATATCGACCGATATGAAACACTGATATCGTGATATAGTTTTCAGCCATATCGCCCAGCCCTAATTGATGTTGACCAAAATAAAATAAATTCTCAAAAAACAAAACAATAGTGTGTGTTTCTTCCAAGGGGCAACCTCCCGCTCTCTCTATTGAAACCAACACGGAAGTGTCTTAAAATGCAATTCATCGACTGGCCGCTAGAGACTGGCTGCAAAAGAGAGTCAGTCCCATTGACTCCCCATGTTAAAATGCCCAACTTTACAGCAGAAAAAAGTATGTTTACAGCCTGGTTCAAAAAATGGTTTTGGTCTATATAGCTAGTTTTGCCCTTCATGTCAACTGTGAGGGGGGTGAATTTTTTTATAACTCATCCATTTAAGTTATATTAAGCCTTAAAGTTCAGCATAATTAAGGGCATGGCCATTTGAGTGACAGGGGGATTGCCGCTGCTGTCACCACTGTCGCGCTAGGCGGGCGTGGTTTCAGCAACCAGCTCCACCCACGTCCCGCCTTTTTGCCCATTTTTGATTATCCGGGAGTGACGCGCGGTGACGCGATTCCAAGATGGCGACGCCGAATCCCGCCCACAACAGGCTTCAAAATAGCGCTTCAGAATCCTACGGGTGACGTCACGGACACTACGTCCATATCATAGACTGTAAAAAATATGGACGTAGTATCCGTGACGTCACCCGTAGGATTCTGAAGCGCTATTTTGAAGCCTGTTGTGGGCCATCTTGGAAACGCGTCACCGCGCGTCACTCCCGGACAATCAAAAATGGGCAAAAAGGCGGGACGTGGGTGGAGCTGGTTGCTGAAACCACGCCCGCCTAGTGCGACAGTGGTGACAGCAGCGGCAATCCCCCTGTCACTCAAGTGGACACACCCTTAATTATGCTGAACTTTAAGGCTTAATATAACTTAAACGGATGAGTTAAAAAAAAATTCACCCCCCTCACAGTTGACATGAAGGGCAAAACTAGCTATATAGACCAAAACCATTTTTTGAACCAGGCTGTAAACATACTTTTTTCTGCTGTAAAGTTGGGCATTTTAACATGGGGAGTCAATGGGACTGACTCTCTTTTGCAGCCAGCCTCAAGCGGCCAGTCGATGAATTGCATTTTAAGACACTTCCGTGTTGGTTTCAATAGAGAGAGCGGGAGGTTGCCCCTTGGTCCATATTTTTTACAGTCTATGGTTTCTTCCAAATAAATTCACAATAAAATACTCTTCAATGAGCTTTACATTCATAAACCCAATAATTCAAAAAGAGTTTGTAATAGGATGTTCACTCTGACTAAATTCAGAAAATAGATGTAAATGACACTTTTTCTTTCAAAACGCAACAGTAAATTCAACCATGAAATGTAAAATCACAAGAACAAATCAAACGATTCAATTGAACGATGCTTTGCGGATAAACGACTCAGTTGATCAAAGTTCGTGAATCAAATGATTCAGCTTCAAAAGCTGAACACTCGTTCAAACAGTTCCAGTTCAAAACCAAAGTCTCTCCGTTTCAGATGCAAAAAAATCTAATTTGTTCAAAGTATCGGGATCTTTAATTGTGTCCAAAAGAACAGGAAACAATGGAATTCTCCTATCAGTCGATGAATTCAGATCACAGTTCAAAGGTCCGTGGGCAGCTCGCCATTTGTGCACATGTAATCGCGATCACAGATGATTCTCACCAGAGGATTACGTTCGGCACAAAACAGGTAATTCTCTCAGAAGATCCCGTTCGTAGAAAGAAACATATAACGTTAGAAGAAAAGAAAAAAACAGCCTAGCAAAACACAATTAACTTCTGATTCAAACGTTTTCATCACAAGTTCATACACACATCTCAAATACAACGTTTCAACTGTTATTAAACACGTTGAGTTTCATAAATTACTCTTTGTCTTGTCTCATAACCCATTTATGAATATTACATGAGATAGCTTTAGCTCACGTGCTAACTAGTTTGAACCATGCGGTATGCGCGCGGCCTACTCAAAATTGCTTTGTAACATCTCATTTTGAAATTATATTAGATCAGTATATGAAAATTCACTCACCAGAGCCAAATAGAACAATATTTTGACACAAAGATGATTAATCACAGGGCTTCAGCACTGAGATCCACTCCAACTAACTACACTTCTTTCAATTTCCACGTCTCTCTTCTGTCTTTCCGTCCGACGACAACACTTCAAGATGATGTCACGATTCTTTAAGTTTCGTTTCCAAGTGTACTCTATCACATTTCTCCTTAGATTAATGTTTAACGCTGTGAGTTTCTAGTCAAACGCTCCGTGCTGCGGTCTCGTGCAATCTCGTCTCTCTGTCTGTTCTGAAAGGCGCAGCAGCGCCGGCGCTGCAGGTGGGCGGGGCTTATAGACGGTTTCAACGGCAACAATATAAACAAACGTTACTGCGCATGAGCGCTTTTGTGGCCCAAACTTAACTTCCGGTATACATCCAAATAGAGGGCAAATTCCAAATGGAAGTGCGCATCCCTACGCCCTACTCCCTCCGAAGGGCAGATCCCTTTGAAGTGAGTTCTTTTAAGGGAGTAGGGCATTTCTGTCTCTTTTAACCGTTTGGAACTCCCTTGGCGAAGGGAATGACTGACGAAATGTTACCTTGACAACGCTGCGCAAACGTGATCACTAACGGAAATCACTTCCGTGAAGTGACCATGGAATGTTCCCTTCGCTAACGGCCTTCTGGAAGGGCCCTTCGCGAAGGGATTAAGTTGCTCACTTTCGTTTGGAACGTCCCTACAAATGGCGTCCCCTTCTAGAAGTGCCCTTGAAGGGCGCAAATAGCCGTTTGGAATTCGCCCAATATCAATAACAACAGCTAAGTCCTTCTAGAGTAGATTATTTTTTTAATAACAAGCGAAATATGTTGGCTGCGTAAATTAGACTGATTTATTAAAAATGCAAACTCATTACTTCCCAGTAGGAGGTGCTTTAAGCACGAGAAACGAGGTTTCCCCGGTAATGGCTATAGACAAAGCAGCTCTTAATTTAAAAACGCTGCCTTATGCAGGATGAAATGAAAATGACATTTTCTAAAGACAGTCTTTCTTCAGAAATACAGTGATATAAAAACACCCACGCCTGGGTTTGATTTTTAAACGTGTAAGTTTATTCAACGAAGTCTATTAACAGATTAATGAATTAGTCTATTATTTCCAATTGGAAAATCAGTCGGTTTTTATATCGTGGCAGGTCGCCACAAATAAATAAATGTTTGGGAAACACATACCACAGCACAATAACCTGAGACCATTACTCATTATTAGCTGCGTTTGTAGCCCGCGACATAAACAGACACAGACCGGAAGTTAACTTAGGTCCAGGCGCGTGCGCCCGATGAAACCGTCTATAAATGCGCTGCTACCATTGGTTCTTACAGAAGTCTGTCACTGAAGTGAGAAGTAATTTGATAAATCTTTCATCCTTCTGGAACTTTCTCCCTTTTTCTCATCTCTCAGTTTCTTTCAGCTCTTTCTATATTTTGAAGTATTTTAATTTCTTTGACAGTAGCCTGGATTACCCGGGTTACATGGTTTTGTTGCAAGAAACTCATAGTGACAAAATGAATGCCTCTGATTGGGCTAGACTAGAGAATGGGGTGGTTTTTCTTTTCTAAGTCATAACACTTCGCTTAGTGGTGGGTGGCTGTTCTTTTTGAGAAAAGTTTTAACCCACATTCATTTCAAGTAGAAGAAATAGTTAAAGGAAGACTTTTAAAAGTAAGGGTTAGCTATGGAAAAATTGTCATTGTTTTTGTTTGTGTGTATTGTCCAGTCTCAATGATAGAGAGAATAGTGTTTTTAAACATCTTGTGTTCTGTTTTACAAAAATGTGATCAATCTGAACACAGATGTTCAGTTTTTATTAACCTTTTGAAACCCAAAAGTGCGTACTGGCAGTTTAATACTGCTTTGTTAAGTGACAAATGGTTTAAAGATTTGTTTATTTTCTTCTGGGGAGTTTTTAAAACAGAGAAAGTTTTTTATAATTCTGTACAACAATGGTGGGATATAGGAAAAGCAAAAATTAAGCAGCTTTGTTTACTCGAAACATCACTACAGAGACTAATTCTAAAATGGGTATCTTGGAGGCTGATATTTTAAAACTCCAGGAATTGGCGGAGTCTACTGCCACAAGGGGTTTTCTAGAATTGTTATTAGACAAAAAACACAGTGGGCTGATCTACTTGGTTATAGCACACAAGGAGCTTTGGTCAGGTCAAGATTTCAAAGCATAGATCAAATGGATGCTTCAACAAAATTTGTCTTCAATTTGGAGAAGAAGAATGGTCAAAGCAGAACTATCCATGCTTTACGTTCTGAATCTGGAATTCTTTTGACAGATTTTTCAGAAATTCGTCAAAGAGCAGTTGCTTTTTATGAAAACTTATATAAAAGTGAAATCACTGCAGAGCAGAAAGATGAGGGTGAGTTTTTCTTTGAAAACTTACCTCAGTTACCTCAAAGTCTCAACACTGAATTGTCTAGCCCTCTGAGTATGAGTGAGCTACAGAAAGCACTTGGTGAGATGGTGCCTGGTAAGACACCAGGTATTGATGGTAAACCAGTGGACTTTTACAAGTCCTTTTGGTCAACAAAAGGAGAGGATCTCCTAGAGATGTTGAATACCAGTATGGCAAGAGGTAAGCTGCCTCAGAGTTGCCGAAGAGCTGTGCTGACTCTCCTGACGAAAAAGGGAGATCTTGGAGATATAAATGTTGGCGTCCTGTTTCTTTGCTCTGCAGTGATTATAAGCTTTTGTCAAAAATCTTAGCCAATAGATTAGCCAAAGTAATGGATAGTGTTATTCATCCTGACCAAAATTATTGTGTCCCAGGTAGATCAATTTTTGATAATATTGCTTTTATTAGGAGTTTTTATTGGGGATGAGACTGTAACCCAAAAAAATTGGGAAGGTATAATTGAGAAAGTGAAAGGTAGACTGGGAAAATGGAAATGGTTGCCTCAAAAAATGTCTTTTAGAGGACAAGTTTTGATTGTCAATAATTTAGTGGCCTCAAAGCTACACTGGATCCCGCAAAGTGCTTTGTTTCTATCTAAAAAAGAAGGTGGTCAGGGTCTTATACATTTACAAAGTAAAATAGCTGCTTTTAGGCTACACTTTTTGCAACGACTTTTAACTGCTTCAGATGCTTTTACCTGGAATGCTGTTGGAAGAGTGATATTAAATAGTTTAGGAAACCTTAATCTTGGAAGGACAATATTTTTGATGGATCCATTGAATTTTCATTTTCCTGCATTACCTGTTTTTTATAGGAATGTTTTTAAGGTGTGGAATCTTTTTTCTTTTCAGAGAGTAGAGTTCCCAAATTCGTTGTATTGGTTGCTGGAAGAACCTTTAATTCATGGCAAACGATTGGACTTGACGAGCAACTCGTCTTTTCCCGGCCTGAGCAAAGCACTTATTGATAGCAAAATTGTGACTCTTGGTCGCTTGCTGGAAGTAACTGGACTTGATTTTAAAGATAATGAAGCACTTTCTCAAGTTCTTGGATTTAATTCTACTCGTGTTACGGCACTAATCCTCCGGAGATGGGAATCGGCTTTAAGTGATCATGAGAGACTCCTAATATCAGATTACAGTAACGAACTGTGTAGCCGCGATGTGGAAGACCCCTTTCCCTGTTTGATCTTCACTCCTAAATTGGATGAATATTCTGGGTTTTATCTTAAGGAAACCAGTTCTCTAAATGTTGATTTCTTTTCTTGTAATAAAAAGGTTTTGTATAAATATTGTACAATTGCTTTTAACAAGAAAATGTTGAGCAATAGGGTAGATACCCCTTGGCGTGCCTTTTTTAATTTAGAGGATGATAAAAAGCCACAGTGGAGAGGTTTTTATAAACCACCGTTGACCAGAAAGACAGGAGATTTACAATGGAGAGTTGCTCATGGTGTTATTGCAGTTAATGCTTTTACTGTTGTTTTAAGTCCTGGAAGTTCTGATAAATGTCCTTTTTGTGATGATAGGGAGACTATTTGTCATGCATTCTCAAGTTGTTATAGGCTTGAACCTTTGTTTTCTGTTTTAAGAGAGATTTTTAGAAAATGTAATGAGGTATTGTAACACAGGTTGTTTTCATTTTGGGATGTAAATATGTTTTAAAGAAGAGATATATGTATCAAATGCTTAATTTTGTGTTGGGGCAAGCAAAGATGGCCATTTATTTGAGCAGGAAAAGGAAAATTGAGCAGAATGTAGTACAAAACATTGTTACATTGTTCATTAACCTGGTGCAATCTAGAATTGTGATTGATTTCTGTTATTATAGGAGTATTGATGACTTGTTTTTATTTCAGAACATTTGGTGTTGCAATCATGCTTTGTGTCCTTCTTGAAGATTAATTGATTTTCACGGTGTCTTAATTTTTCTCTGAGTTGGTGCTTGTTAGATTTGTGATTATGTGACTTTGTAAATAAAGGATTTTGTAAATTCACAATTCTCTCTCTCTCTCTGTGCTTTAGCGTGCATCAATTAAAGCAGCGCATTAATATAGAACGGTGATTAAACTGACTTGGAACTACCTGTGCATTAAACGGTTTTACTGCACACCTGCCAGCCAATCAGAATCCAGTATCCAGACATTCCATGGAATAAGATATATTAATGCATAACTGTGATTGTACAAATTGCTGCACGATCATTTAATCCAGAATTACACTGACTCCAATTGAAAGGCATTTGTTTGTGGTTAGTAAGATACATGCATAAAATGTTGGCAGTACATGGATAATTGTGTGTGAATCTATTAATCAATTTAAGTCTAAAATCATCCCATAACTAGTCCTCCACATATTTGAACAGTGATTCAGCAAATGTGAATGTCAAACCAGACAGAAGACAGAAGACATTACTCACAGGGCTTTTCTGCAGCATCTCACAGCTGGAATGAGTCTCTCATAGTTTGAAGGAGACGTGAACCTCTTTGGGTTGAACTCATCCAGAACCTTCTCTGACATCAGCAGTACATAAGTCAGCAATGTGCACATTGAAGAGGAGAGATCTCTTCCTGAACCTTCATCTGAACTGATGTAACTCTGGATTTCCTCAAATAATGAATGATCTTTGAGCTCCAGTAAGCAGTAGAATAGGTTGACTAAAGCTTCATCTCTGATATTCCATCTTTGTTGTTGTTTAATGTATTCAGCTGTTTGTCTGATGCTCTCTGTGGTGTCTTGAGTGTGTTTGATCAGGCCTTTGAGCAGCTTTTGACTGGACTCCAGTGAAATTCCCATCAGAAACCGCAGGAACAGGTCCAGATGTCCTCTCTCACTCTGCATTGCTTTAACAACAGCCTTCTTCAGTAGCTCCTGCAATGTGATATTTTGTTTTTGGTCTTCAAAGAAAAACTGAAGCTCTGTCATGTTCTTGTTCAGGTAACAGATGAACACATGCACTGCAGCGAGAAACTCTTGAACACTCAGATGAACAAAACTGAAAGCCTTGGTCTTATAAAGGCCATCTTCCATCTTAAAGATCTCAGCAATCATTCCTGTGAACTCAGTGTCTTTACTCACATCAATACCACATGCTTTCAGATCTTCCTCATAAAACACAATGTTCTCCTTCTTCAGCTGTTCAAATGCTAGCTTGGCTAATTTCAGAATCATTTCTTTATTTGATTCCAGGAGCTTGGTATTTTGTTGTTCTTCTTGTTCATCATACTTCATGTTCTTCATGGTCATCTGTATCCGCAGGAGGTGGATGTACATTTCAGTGAGTGTTGTGCTGATGTTCTCTGCATTGGTTTCAGTGAGAATATGCTGAAGTACTGTGGCAGTGATCCAGCAGAACACAGGAATGTGGCACATGATGTAGAGACTACGATTCGTCTGAATGTGTTTGATGATTCTGTTGGCCAGAGTCTGATCTGTGATTCTCTTTCTGAAGTACTCCTCCTTCTGTTGGTCAGTGAATCCTCGCACCTCAGTGAACAAACCTACACATCGAGGAGGAATCTGATTGGCTGCTGCTGGTCGTGATGTCACCCACACAAGAGCTGATGGAAGCAGAGTCCCTTTGACCAGATTCGTGAACAGCACATCTACAGATGATCTTTCCTCAACAGTGTTCACTGACTTACTTTTAAAATCCAGACGCAGGCGACTCTCATCAAGTCCGTCAAATATAAACGCAAGTTTAGATTCTGTATATAACTTTGAATTCTCCATGTTCTTCAGTTCAGGATAAAACCTCATCAGAAACTCATGGAGATTGATCTCTGTGTCTTTAATCATGTTGATCTCTCTGAATTGAAGCAGAAACACACAGTCTATATCCAGACTGGTTTCATCTTCTGCCCAGTCCAGGATGAATTTGTGCACAGAAACAGTTTTCCCAATGCCAGCGACTCCCTTGGTCAGCGCTATCTTCTCCTCATTCTTTCTCCTCAGTTCATTAAAAATATCTTCACATTTGATTGGTTTGTCCTGTGATTTCTGGGTCTTTAGAGCATCATCAATCTTCAGAATCTCATGTTCCTGATTGACATCTTTCATATCTCCCTCTGTGATGAACAGCTCTGTGTAAACAGCCTTCAGATCTGTGTCCTTTTCATCGTTGCCCTCAAAGATATATTTCGCTTTATTCTTCATTTTGATTTTGTGAGTTTTCAAGAATTTTTCCAACTCTATAATAAAAAATGAAAAAAAAAAAACATTAAACAATTTTGAAAAAATTTTCATATCATCATTATTAATAACTGGTGCATTATCAATTCATACTCCTTAACATAATGGTTTTCTAGCACATTAAACAGGATGTGATGCTGTAATCATGTCTTGATGATACCCAGCCCATGTCCACACTAATGTTTTTCTTTGAAAACACATTTTTCTCTCCATTTTGTCCTTCCATCCACACAGAGATGGCATTTTTGTCGACGAAATAGAGCTTTTTGAAAGTGCAACCTGGATGTGTTAGTAAATTAATCATGCCAAAAGAACTGCAACTTACTATGACTGTTTCATCAGTATCCGCTCAGTGAGGTTTTATGAGGTTTTACACATGCGCAGTAAGGAGAATTTAAAGTTTTTTAACGATTCAGTGTGGATGAGAAATGTTTGGAAAACACTAGTGCGGACCGAGTGCATTTTATAATGAAAATGCTGTCCCAGCAAACACAAAACGTTTTTACAACTTTCCACAACGTTGTATTTTGGCTGCAATTAGGTAATGTTGTAGTGCAACGTTTTAAAATAATGTAACCAAAATAAAACGTTTTAGAAACGTTGTAAAAATACCAACCTCCCAGCCAGCAATGACTTGTGGGGCCCAGCTGGGTTAACTACGGGTTCCATGGGAACTGTGTGGGCATGGGCTTTGGCTGGGTGAAATCAGTGGGTCCCATGTAGGTTTTGTAGTATGAGTCCCACATAGGAAGCCCATATGAGATGATTACATGGGTCATATAAGGGACAAGCAGGCGCCAAGTGGGCATGTGTTTGATCTGGGAACACATATATGGGTGTTGAATGGCATATTTATGGGCCAAGTGGGCATGGGTTTGAACTGGGAACACATATATGGGTCTTGAATGGCATATTTATGGGCCAAGTGGGCATGGGTTTGATCTGGGAATACATATATGGGTCCTGCATGACATATTTATGGGCCAAGTGGGCATGGGTTTGAACTGGGAACGCATATATGGGTCTTGAATGGCATATTTATGGGCCAAGTGGGCATGGGATTGAACTGGGAACACATATATGGGTCCTGCATGACATATTTATGGGCCAAGTGGGCATGGGTTTGATCTGGGAACACATATATGGGTCTTGAATGGCATATTTATGGGCCAAGTGGGCATGGGTTTGAACTGGGAATGCATATATGGGTCCTGCATAGAAATTTTATAGACCAAGTGGGCATGGGTTTAAAATGGGAACACAAATATGGGTCCTGCATGACATATTTATGGGCCAAGTGGGCATGGGTTTGACTGGGAATGCATATATGGGTCCTGCATGACATATTTATGGGCCAAGTGGGCATGGGTTTGAACTGGGAATGCATATATGGGTCATGCATGACATATTTATGGGCCAAGTGGGCATGGGTTTGAACTGGGAATGCATATATGGGTCATGCATGACATATTTATGGGCCAAGTGGGCATGGGTTTGAACTGGGAATGCATATATGGGTCATGCATGACATATTTATGGGCCAAGTGGGCATGGGTTTGAACTGGGAACACATATATGGGTCTTGAATGGCATATTTATGGGCCAAGTGGGCATGGGTTTGAACTGGGAATGCATATATGGGTCCTGCATAGAAATTTTATAGGCCAAGTGGGCATGGGTTTAAAATGGGAACACAAATATGGGTCCTGCATGACATATTTATGGGCCAAGTGGGCATGGGTTTGACTGGGAATGCATATATGGGTCCTGCATGACATATTTATGGGCCAAGTGGGCATGGGTTTGAACTGGGAACACATATATGGGTCTTGATTCTTGAATGGCATATTTATGGGCCAAGTGGGCATGGGTTTGAACTGGGAATGCATATATGGGTCCTGCATAGAAATTTTATAGGCCAAGTGGGCATGGGTTTAAAATGGGAACACAAATATGGGTCCTGCATGAGTGGGCATAGGTTTGATCTGGGAACACATACATGGGTTTTGAATGGCATATTTATAAGCTAAGATTGATTTGAACTGCACTGTTTGAAAAAAACCTAATTTTACAGAAAATAACTAACTTTTTTACAGTAGTTTTCTGTGATTTCAAATTACATTCATAACTTAGTAATATTACTAATAGTGGTGGGCCGTTATCGGCGCTAACGTGCTGCGTTAACATGAGACTCTTATCAGGCGATAAAAAGAATATCGCTGTTAATCTATTCTCAAAGTTGAGTTGGGAACTGGGTCTAAACTACCTAAGATATGATGACTTTCACCTTGATATTTTAGTGCGGATGATGTTTTCCTAGCCGAATTGCACTGTAGGAGGTGAGAACGAGTCTTCAACCTGTGTGTATGCCTACTGTGAGTGTGAAATGACCACATCAAACAAGACGTGCAAACATGGATGCCGCTATGAAGCCACCGGGTTTGCTTCAGGGCAGGTGCGTTGCTAGACCCTACACGTGCCCCAGTAAAATCTCAAGTTTGAGTTATAATTTACTTTGATAATCCCGAAATAAAGACATCAAACTATATGCAACAACTGAATTGACGCTTCTAAAAGCAACGCAGTTTAATCGAAGACTATGCACACAGATATCCATGCCCGCACGCGTCTGTGTATTTAAGGGGAACGCGCACGTCGTGCAGCCTTTTGCGCAGAAGTACTTGGTTACACAAGTTTGTATAGTTAATTATGTTGTAAATGCAATTGTCAAGCAGTTTGTGATGCATTTTGGAAACAGGAGATGAGTGCCTGGTCTAATGTGCCACCTGGCTTGAGAAACCCGTTCTGAAAGACTACCTTTTAGTCATTATTTGGGTAGCACACATATTCGGAAAGCCTTCAGCAGAATTCAAATTAGCCATTTTAATCTAGATTAATCTAGAATATCTGTAAACTAACAATTTGACTGTTATTTTAGGTCCTGTATCATTAAAGGCAAATTACATTTTTTTTTTTTTAATACAGGAAAATTACAGTATTTTTTGTGTTATTTTAAATTGTTAAAAACGTTGTTTTTCTGTTTTCTTAAATTACTTACACATTGACATAAAATTACAAAAACAATCTGTAATTAAATAATGTAGCTCATTAAGGTTTATGTCCATAACAATTTAATGTTCTTTTTGTACACCGTGTTCCAAATTATAATGCAAATTGGATGTAAGTGTCATAAACATAAAAAAATTGTTTTTCAATTAAACTCATGGATGGTATTGTGTCTCATGGCTCTTAGGATCACTGAAATGAATCTCAGACACCTGTGATAAATAGTTTGCCAAATGAGCCCAATTAAAGGAAAATTACTTAAGAAGGATGTTCCACATTGTTAAGCAGGCCACAGGTTTCAAGCAATATGGGAAAGAAAAAAAGCGTCAAATCGATGCCTTGGACAAGGTATGAAAACATTAGATATTTCACAAAAACTTAAGTGTGATCATTGTACTGTGAAGAGATTTGAGGCTGATTCAGAGCACAGACTGGTTTGTTCAGGAAAAGGCAGAATGAGGAAGGTTTCTGCCAGACAAATTCATCAGATTAAGAGAGCAGCTGCTAAAATGCCATTACAAAAACAGGTATTTGAAGCTGCTGGTGCCTCTGGAGTCCCGCGAACATCAAGGTGTAGGATCCTTCAGAGGCTTGCAGTTGTGCATAAACCTACTATTTGGCCACTCCTAACTAATGCTCACAAGCAGAAACGGTTGCAGTGGGCCCAGACATACATGAAGACTCATTTCAAACAGTCTTGTTTACTGATGAGTGTCGTGCGTCTTTGGATGGTCCAGATGGATGGAGTAGTGGATGGAACATGTCCCAACAAGGCTGCGACCACAACAAGGAGGTGCCGTTTTGGGCCAGAATCATAGGGAGAGAGCTGGTTGGTCCCTTTAGGGTCCCTGAAGGTGTGAAAATGACCTTGGCAAAGTATGAAAATGAGAAACTCATTGTGTGGCCACCATCCTCCCCTGACCTCAACCAGATTGAGAACCTTTGGAGCATCCTCAAGCAAAAGATCTATGAGGGTGGGAGGCAGTTCACATCAAAACAGCAGCTCTGGGAGGCTATTCTGACATCCTGCAAACAAATTCAATCAGAAACTCTCCAAAAACTCACAAGTTCAATGGATGCAAGAATTGTGATAGTGATATCAAAGAAGGGGTCCTATGGTAAGATGTAACTTGCCCTGTTAGGATGTTTTTGATTGAAATAGCTTTTGATTTCAGTAAATATGACCACCTAATGCTGCAAATTCAGAAAATGGCAATTTTCTGTTCTTTACAACCTATAAAATGTTTTAACTCTGTTGTGCATAATAATGTGGAACAGTGCATTTTCAGTTTTTTATTTTTGAAATAAATACTGTTATCATTAGGAGGTTTGTTCAATAAAATTCAAACTAGATAAAAAGTTTGTTAGCAAACTTTAAGTTGGCTTGAGAAAGCCTAGCCAGTAAGTTTTAAGTAGTTTTAAAAGCTTTTAGTTTAAAGAAAGTTTAAAGGTTTTCAGTTTGAAATAGTTTTAGTTTGATTGATAAAGTTTGAAGATAGATAGGCTAGATAGATATAAATAGTTTGAAAATAGAAAGATTTATAGATATAAATAGTTAGAAGATATAGTTTGAATGTGAATAGATAGATATGAGGTTACTAGGGTACCCAGGGTGGTAGCATGATTAGCTAGTTGCTATCATGATTTTAGTAAGACTAGCAAGTCGCTAGCATGATTTTAACATGACTAGCAAGTCGCTAGCATGATTTACCATGATTAGCAAGTCGCTAGCATGATTTTAGCATGACTAGCAAGTCCCTAGCATGATTATAACATGACTAGCAAGTCGTTAGAATGATTCTAGCAGGACTAGCAAGTCGCTAGCATGATTCTAGCATGACTAGCAAGTCGCTAGCATGATTTTAACAAGACTAGCAAGTCACTAGCATGATTTTAGAATGACTAGCAAGTCGCTAGCATGATTTTAGCATGACTAGCAAGTCGCTAGTATGATTTTAGCATTACTAGCAAGTCGCTAACATGATTTTACCATGACTAGCAAGTCGCTAGCATGATTTTAGCACGACTAGCAAGTCGCTAGCATGATTTTAGCATTATTATAGCGTGACTAACAAGTCGCTATCATTATTTTAGCATGACTAGCAAGTCGCTAGCATGGTTTTAGCAAGACTAGCAAGTCGTTAGCATGATTTTAGTATGACTAGCAAGTCGCTAGCATGATTTTTAGCACGACTAGCAAGTCGCTAGCATGATTTTAGCATGACTAGCAAGTCGCTAGCATGATTTTAGCATTATTTTAGCATTACTAGCAAGTCGTTAGCATGATTTTAGCATTATTTTAGCATGACTAGCAAGTCGTTAGCATGATTTTAGCATGAATGGCAATTCGCTAGCATGATTCTAGCATGAATAGCAATCCGCTAGCATGATTTTAGCATGACTAGCAAGTCGCTAGCATGATTTTAGCATAACTAGCAAGTCGCTAGCATGATTTTATCATTATTTTAGCATGACTAGCAAGTCGCTAGCATGATTTTAGCATTATTTTAGCATGACTAGCAAGTCGCTAGCATGATTTTAAACATGACTAGCAAGTCGCTAGTATGATTTTAGCATGACTAGCAAGTCACTAGCATGATTTTATCATTATTTTAGCATGACTAGCAAGTCGCTAGCATGATTTTAGCATTATTTTAGCATGACTAGCAAGTCGCTAGCATGATTTTAGCATTATTTTAGCATGACTAGCAAGTCGCTAGCATGATTTTAGCACGACTAGCAAGTCGCTAGCATGATTTTAACATTATTTTAGCATGACTAGCAAAGTCGCTAGCATGATTCTAGCATGACTAGCAAGTCGCTAGCATGATTTTAGCATGACTAGTAAGTCGCTAGCATGATTTTAGCAAGACTAGCAAGTCGTTAGCATGATTTTAGCATGACTAGTATGTCGCTAGCATGATTTCAGAACGACTAGCAAGGCGCTAGCATTATTTTAGCATGACTAGCAAGTCGCTAGCATGATTTTAGCTAGACTAGCAAGTCGCTAGCATGATTTTTAACATGACTAGCAAGTCGCTAGCATGATTTTAGCATGACTAGCAAGTCACTAGCATGATTTTAGCACGACTAGCAAGTCGCTAGCATGATTCTGGCATGACTAAGATAGATAGATAGATAGATAGATACATAGATAGATACATAGATAGATAGATAAGGTTTGAAGATAGATAGATAGATAGATAGATAGATAGATAGATAGATAGATAGATAGATAGATAGATAGATAGATAGATAGATAGATAGATAGATAGATAGATAGATAGATAGATAGATAAGGTTTGAAGATAGATAGATAGATAGATAGATAGATAGATAGATAGATAGATAGATAGATAGATAGATAAGGTTTGAAGATAGATAGATAGATAGATAGATAGATAGATAGATAGATAGATAGATAGATAGATAGATAGATAGATAGATAAGGTTTGAAGATAGATAGATAGATAGATAGATAGATAAGGTTTGAAGATGATAGATAGATAGATATATAGATAGATAGATAGATAGATAGATAAGGTTTGAAGATAGATAGATAGATAGATAGATAGATAGATAGATAGATAGATAGATAGATAGATAGATAGATAGATAGATAGATAGATAGATAGATAGATAGATAGATAGATAGATAGATAAGGTTTGAAGATAGATAGATAGATAGATAGATAGATAGATAGATAGATAGATAGATAGATAGATAGATAGATAGATAGATAGATAGATAGATAGATAGATAGATAAGGTTTGAAGATAGATAGATAGATAGATAGATAGATAGATAGATAGATAGATAGATAGATAAGGTTTGAAGATAGATAGATAGATAGATAGATAGATAGATAGATAGATAGATAGATAGATAGATAGATAGATAGATAGATAGATAGATAGATAGATAGATAGATAGATAGATAGTTAGATAGATAGATAGATAGATAGATAGATAGATAGATAGATAGATAGATAGATAGATAGATAGATAAGGTTTGAAGATAGATAGATAGATAGATAGATAGATAGATAGATAGATAGATAGATAGATAGATAGATAGATAGATAGATAGATAGATAGATAGATAGATAGATAGATAAGGTTTGAAGATAGATAGATAGATAGATAGATAGATAGATAGATAGATAGATAGTTAGATAGTTAGATAGATAGATAGATAGATAGATAGATAGATAGATAGATAGATAGATAGATAAGGTTTGAAGATAGATAGATAGATAGATAGATAGATAGATAGATAGATAGATAGATAGATAGATAGATAGATAGATAGATAGATAGATAGATAGATAGATAGATAGATAGATAGATAGATAGATAGATAGATAAGGTTTGAAGATAGATAGATAGATAGATAGATAGATAGATAGATAGATAGATAGATAAGGTTTGAAGATAGATAGATAGATAGATAGATAGATAGATAGATAGATAGATAAGGTTTGAAGATAGATAGATAGATAGATAGATAGATAGATAGATAGATAGATAGATAGATAGATAGATAGATAGATAAGGTTTGAAGATAGATAGATAGATAGATAGATAGATAGATAGATAGATAGATAGATAGATAGATAGATAGATAGATAGATAAGGTTTGAAGATAGATAGATAGATAGATAGATAGATAGATAGATAGATAGATAGATAGATAGATAGTTAGATAGATAGATAGATAGATAGATAGATAGATAGATAGATAGTTAGATAGTTAGATAGATAGATAGATAGATAGATAGTTAGATAGATAGATAGATAGATAGATAGATAGATAGATAGATAGATAGATAGTTAGATAGTTAGATAGATAGATAGATAGATAGATAGATAGATAGATAGTTAGATAGATAGATAGACAGATAGATAGATAGATAAGGTTTGAAGATAGATAGATAGATAGATAGATAGATAGATAGATAGATAGATAGATAGATAGATAGATAGATAGATAGATAGATAGATAGATAGATAGTTAGATAGATAGATAGATAGATAAGGTTTGAAGATAGATAGATAGATAGATAGATAGATAGATAGATAGATAGATAGATAGATAGATAGATAGATAGATAGATAGATAGATAGATAGATAGATAGATAGATAAGGTTTGAAGATAGATAGATAGATAGATAGATAGATAGATAGATAAGGTTTGAAGATAGATAGATAGATAGATAGATAGATAGATAGATAGATAGATAGATAGATAGATAGATAGATAGATAGATAGATAGATAGATAAGGTTTGAAGATAGATAGATAGATAGATAGATAGATAGATAGATAGATAGATAGATAGATAGATAGATAGATAGATAGATAGATAGATAGATAGATAAGGTTTGAAGATAGATAGATAGATAGATAGATAGATAGATAGATAGATAGATAGATAGATAGATAGATAGATAGATAGATAGATAGATAAGGTTTGAAGATAGATAGATAGATAGATAGATAGATAGATAGATAGATAGATAGATAGATAGATAGATAGATAGATAGATAGATAGATAGATAGATAGATAGATAGATAGATAGATAGATAGATAGATAGCTTAAAGCTTAATTGAGTATCAATGGCTTCTAGCAGTTTACATTAAACATAGTTCAAACAGACATGGACTTTTGGTCAATGAAAGTCTATGGGACCTTTTTATGATTTTTAATATTAATTTTTAAGAAAACCATAACTCAAAACAGTCTGAAAAGATATAGCACACTAAGTCTGAACAGTATGAAGATCTGACCCGAGTTTGGAGTATGTAGCTTGAATGGTCTAGGAGGAGTTAGTGTCTAAATATTTTCCGCTCAGAAAAATAAGAAGAAGAAGAAGAAGAAGAAGAAGAAGAAGAATAAGTTTAAATAGGATTTCAGTAAGTTGGCTTTCCCAAGCCAACTTAATTATACCCTATGGTTGATGACTTAAATTATACTGACTGTCATTTGCATTGACTAATTATGAAAATCGGAGAAAGATATCATTTGCATAATAATTTGGAACACGGTGTAATTTGAAAGTAAATCTTATTAGTTTTATATTTAGGTGTATTTAACATTAAAACTCTGTAATTTTATATAAAACAGAAGTAGAATATGTATAAAATAGGCCTTAAAATCCACAAATCATGTAACCATGCAATAAAAATGTATTGCATTAATTTATTTTTATTTTTATAAAGAACAAATTAACCAATAAAGAGTGAGTGTATAATTTATTTGCAGAAGTCGTGTCAAAAAGCAATACCACAGTAGTCCAAATGACAATACGTTTGCAGTTTGGTGGAATATACAGTAGGATCAGGGATTAAATTTGGCCGGGGCCGTCCGGGGCTGAGCCCCGGCACATAGATTGCAGGACTCGACACTTCATTAACGCTACACAAGTACCCTAACCAGATTACAATATCAATAACAAAAAATAACCAGCCAATCACCAAAACGCAAACCAAAATCACGACACTCTACCACATAAATAGCTAATTCAGTTGCACGTGAATAAATGCAAATATTCCCTATAAACACAGAGTAAAGACACTATGTTTCCATCCAAAAAATGCGAATTTAACTTATGCGTAAAACTATATCACATAAAACATGTGCGCATAAAGCAACACAGGCAATACCGGTATCACCGAGGGGAAAGGATGGAGGTAAGTTAGTTCGTAAGAGTTTCCCCACATTCCCACGCTTTTCTTCGTTTTTGAATAGCTTGTAAATGCCGGTGCATGAGCATTTTACTTTTACTTTCGAATTTGGCGTCAGTTGATTGAATGGACGACAACAAAACAGTACGAGTAACTCACTTAGTCTATGTTAAACACAGAATTATTAATTTATTAACAAAAATAAAATAACTGTTAAATAACTTACACAAAGTGTATTTATATATATTAAAAAACAGGCCTAAATCAGCAAACACAGTGTAATAAATAAGAATCGAATGTTCTTCCAATGAGCTTCCAAAATCACCTTTTAGATAAACGTCAACAGTCAACAGGCATTTTTAAAATCCAAAATATACTCGACTCCAGCCGCAGATCTGTGATGCGACTGTTGAGCAGCCGTGTTCAGTTCAGTGTTTCTCTAACTGAACTAAATTATTTTTATTACTATAAAATAATCAAAACGCCGTGGTGGGCAAGTGACGAAACTGGTAAAGGAAACATTTCAGAATGACCAATACAACATTTCTGATGCTGTGCTACAAGATGGGTCTGCTGGTTAGTCGAGTTATCCCGTTCTATCAGTGCAGAGTCACATGATTTTTTTTAATACGCATGGAGGAATTTATTCGGTAAAAGTGTTTCCATCCTAGTTTATGCGCATTTATTCTTATCGGATAAAAAGTTTATCCTACTCAGTTGTGCGCATACGTTTTTTATGCGCATTTTTAGAATTTATGCGCATTTTCGTGTTTCCATCCAGAGATTTTGTATACAATGTTCCAAAATGCGCATAAAAATATATGGATGGAAATGTGATGCGGTCGTGGCGTCGGCTTCCTTTTAAATATGTTTAATGATTGCGCCAGATGCGCCCACGCCAATTCAAACAGTAAGTTCAAAACGGCTCTACAGAAGAACAAAAACAAAAATAAAAAAATAAAAAAAAAATAAACGGCCGATTTCATGAGAGATTGCGGAGAATCATTCAGCGTTCATTTCTATTTCAGCAGCAAAAATAATTTCAAAGACCGCTAACCCAAAGCGCATTTCAGAGCAACAAGACGATTCATTGCTGAATAATTTGTTCTGTAATTTGTCTTGAACAAATCAGTTGAGTCAAAGTTTCATTATCCAATGCACAAACATCTGATAAATCAGTCGAACTGAATCGAACAATAATGAATCGTTGAACAACTTACTCATTAGACACTTGCCGTCACCTACTGGTGTTTTAATTTGGTTTAAAAGTATAATCCCCCATAATTTCTTGTGTAGGCTATATAAAAAAATACTTAACAATCTTAGCATTAACACTCTCAAAACAATCCTAACATTATTTAATTCAGTTGTTCATATTTCATATTATGTAATAGAATTTATAGATCAAATGTAAGAATTTTAAATGAAACATGAAGTATTAATGAAGTTAGGGGGGGGGGGGGGTATAAATGTTAAAAAATTTCATTCCCTTGAATGAAATATAAAAAATATGCAGATTTATGTCACAGCTGATAGTAAACCGATGAGAATTTTGCTTCAGAATAAATTATATATATATATAGCCTGCCACCATAGAGCCCCCCCACATAACAAATCCCAATTTAACCCCTGAGTAGGATGATAATTTAGTGTGGGAAGCAGTGCATAATTCAAGTTGTTAAATGCTGAAAAAGCTATAGCGAATTCACTATAGCTCAGTTGACGCGCTTTCTTATTTAAATCACGCATTACCGGCTGAAAGTGAAACACGGCAAATTGCAATCTATGACGGTACTGGCGACAGCCAATGAGCGTTTTGATTATCGCTGCCTTTGATTATTCTGGCCAATGACTAGCAGGGAGCCGTTTCCCGGTTAAATTTGAATATGCTTTTGCAGTTTGTTCAGTGTTGCCAGATTGGGCTTCTTTTGATCGGCTTGGACCGGAGAATAACGCATTGGGCGGGTAGACAAAATTTGGGCTGCTTTAAAAAAATAAAAGCCGCCCAATCAGCTGCTTTTTTCTTCGCTTTTATCATTAGTGATTGTTATTTTAATACCTCCAAGCTCAAAGTATCACAGTAATATAATGTGTAGTGCAGTCATCAACTCATTTTTGCTTAACGCAACCCTTACTGGTTTAGTTTAAAGGTTGTATCAGCGATTTCTGGCCTAAAACATAAAGTGTCAAATTCAGCTGACCTTTCATCACGATCCGCTCGCTGCCTGCCCCATAAATTGTCTGTGAAAAAAACGCGTCTCTCTGGTCAGCCTAGGGTCCGAGATATGCCAAAAAAACAATCGGCACTACCAACCTTTCTACACAAAAACAAACAGTGTTCCAACCAATCAGCGTCAGGGGTTTGGTGTTATGGACTTTCGCTCCGCCTCCCTCACGTCCCAGCACCAGTAGGAAAGTCCACAACACCAAACCCCTGACGCTGATTGGTTGGAACACTGTTTGTTTGCCGATTGTTTTTTTGGCATATCTCGGACACTAGGCTGACCAGAGAGACGCGGTTTTTTCACAGACAATTTATGGGGCAGGCAGCGAGCGGATCGTGAAGAAAGGTCAGCTAAATTGACACTTTATGTTTTAGGCTAGAAATCGCTGATACAACCTTTAACAGAGACCTGTCAATCAATTTACGTCTTTAAGGTTAGTGAGATGTGATGACTTGTGAGTGACGGAGTTTTAGCCCTATAACGGGCAAGATTTTGAATATGCAGCTTATTCATTTATTCATTTTAAGTAATTGCGATGGCAAAGTGGCCTAAATATAAGTTACACGATAAAAAGTCTAAGTGGATTACACGTGGTGAGAGATGAATAGAAGACTTCTAAATATAATTGTAACTGAAATAAGAAAACGTGGGTGTGTGCATGAACGTAAATGCCAGCTATTTATTTCTCATCACTTTATTTGCACAGAAATTACTAGCATATTTTTACTGTGGACATTGAAAATGATGCATGTGTTTTTCCAAGGGTTAAAGTCATTGGTTAATTTCCACTTTGAAAAGAAGACATTTTACGCATATTTTCAGACTTTTTTTATCCATATTCCTGTGAAATTGATTTATCTTTATTTATTTTGTCATTATTCTTTTTTTTTTTTAAAGAGATAAAAATGTTCCTTATCAACCTTGACATGGCAATAAAATTATCATTATTTTGGCAGTTAAAATTTGGGCTGGTTTTTGTTGAAGTGGGCAGGTTTTGGGGAGCTTTTTGGCTGGAAATCGTCAACCCGATCTGGCAACACTGAGTTTGTTTCAGTCGTTCCACTAGCAACCAGTGTTGCCAAGTCCGCTTATTATAAGCGACTTTGGGCTTGTTTTTTTGTAAAGTCGCTTACAAATATTGATAGTCGCGGGTCGCGTTTTTTTTTGGGCTTGTTTCTAAAGCGTAGTTGCTTATTTGGGCTTGATCCCAGCTCCATAATAAGTTGTCAAGCAGATATTTTCTATATGTTATTTAAACCATAGACATATATAAACGATTTAAATGTAGGAGTTTGTCTATAGACTGTTCCCTCTGTCCCTCCCTCCCCTTTCCCCATACACAGGAGACAGCAGTTTTTTCCCACCCACATCGTGCTTCTAATTGGCTCTGACCCAGATGGCAACGAGTACTAGCCAATCATAGGCAGGGCAGGGCATTCTGGTTTTTTTTCTGGTTAGGAAAACGTCAGTGAGTGAGTGAAGTTAAACGAATGCGCGCGAGTTGCGACTAGTGACTGACTGGATTGAGAGTTTTTTTTGGAGGAAGAAATGCCGGGGACAAAGTGGTCGAAATACGGCAAGAGATACATCAAAGACTGGGAGAAAGAGACAGGATTAAAAGATTGGATTCAACAAGTCAAGGGGGATGATTCAAAAGCACTCTGCAGAGTCTGTAAGTGTGAAATACGTGCACACCACGCGGACCTCGTACAACATGCTAGCACAGACAAACATAAAAAAAATGCAGCACCGTTCTCCTCAATGAGGCTTACGGACATTGGGTTTGCGGTCTCCAAACAGAACGAATCGAGACAGAGAGCTGAGCTGAAGGTAGCCACCTATGTAGCTTGTCACACATCCATTAAATCAGTCGATCACCTTGGGGAGTTAATGTGCTCAACTTGTGACAAAGACATCAAAATGCACCGGACAAAATGCACGGCATTAATTAACCATGCCATTGCTCCGTGTATGTTTAAAGACCTTCAGAGGGATATTGGAGGTGCTGAATACTCCCTTGTTATTGATGAAAGCACAGACATTTCATCTGTCAAGCCACTCTGTGTGGTAATCCGCTATTTCAGTATGACACTGAACAAAATTGTGTCCACCTTTTTGGGTTTAATAAACTTGGAGGGTGAAACAGCAGAGGCTATTGCCTCCACTCTGACCCGTTTTCTACAGAGTATTGAACTGGACATCAAAAAGTGCATTGGATTAGGTACAGATGGCTGCAGTGTCATGGTAGGGAAGAGGAATTCAGTGTACACTCACCTTCTCCAGAAAAACCCAAATCTCCAGCTGCTCAAGTGCGTGTGCCATTCCATACAGCTGTGTGTAAGCAAGGCAGTGGAGACCCTCCCACGCAACCTTGAATACTTAGTCTCTCATTCTCACAACTGGTTTTCCCACAGTGCTCTTCGCCGCCGTGAGTATGCAAAGATCTACAGTCTCATCAATCCTGGTGAAATCTCTTTGATGCTTGTACAGATGTCAGGGACACGGTGGCTTTCCATCCATGATTGCTGTTCGCGCATACTCAATCAGTGGGATGAACTGAAGCTTCACTTTCGGCTAACCAAAGACCACCAGAGATGTTATGATGCTGAAATCCTGCACCAGATGTACAGTGATCCTGTTAACAAACTGTACCTGCTGGTTTTAATGCCTTTTCTACAAGATTTCAACAGGATCAACAAGCTGTTCCAGCAGGACACGGGCAATCCTTTCAAAATGTTGGAGTGTCTGCTTCATTTCTTTCGCTGCCTCATCTCCAGAGTGGTGAGACCTGGAATGATCCCCACATCAGATGAACAACTGCTTGCAATTGACATAACAGACCCCAGTGTTTTGTTACCTGTGGGTGCAGTCAATTATGGGGTCACCTTCATGATGGCATTGGATGAGGCAAGAATGGAGAGCACGGCTGAGAGAAATATGAAGAGCAGGTGCCGTGACTTCTTGGTGGAAGCGGGCAGACAAGTGCAACAGAGACTCCCAGCTAACATCCAGATATGGAAATCTATGACTGTGTTCAGTCCGACTATCATCCTGTCACAAACTAAACCACAGCTCAGCTCAGTCTCAATGCTGAAGCTCTACTCTGGTGATCTTGCAGCTCTTGAAACACAGTATCAGGGAGTTTCATATCTCCCATGGACAAACAAGGAGGACAGCCAGGCAGAGGCCTTTTGGGTTGAAGTGCTCAATTACAAAGACAGCAGTGGAGACCACACTTTTAAAAAACTTGCCCTCTTTTCTCTGTCATTGCTTGCAATGCCTTTGAGCAATGCTGACGTAGAACGAGTGTTCTCACAGATGAGCCTGGTCAAGTCCAAACTGAGGAACAGAATGGGACAAGAAACTCTCATCAGCATACTCCACATAAAATACGGACTGAGAAGACGAGGCTTGTGCTGCAAGGACTTTGCCCCAAGCCAAGAGATGTTCCAGCGCTTCAATAGTCGCATGTACTCTGTGAGTGGAGCATCAGAGAGCAGGGAGATGGATGCATATGAAGACAGTGAAGATGAATTTTAATTAAGGTAAGCACTGTTACTGTATCTTTTTTATTAGAGCCAGGATATGATGCTAAGAAGGAAAGTTGTTTTTGATGAATGATGATAATCCTCAAAGTACTGTAATATTTAATGGGATTTAGGGAATCCTAAGTATCCATCTTCTAGTGTTATAGCTGAAGTATATTTTGACTGTATACCTCATTAGAAAATCTTTCCTTTTCTTTCTGCAGCACAAGCTCTGGCCTCTACACATGCAGGAAGGAAACAGCAGTGGAGGTATGAAGATACATCTGAAGACATCAGTACAAGGCCATGTTCTACAGAGAGTGAAACTGCCTTCCCTGTACCTGTCCAGTGGCATCTTAAGCTCATGCCACTTTGACATTTGACTTTGATTGGCCCTCTTTGGTTCACCGCACTCACACAAACACACCACACCTCAAGAGGATAGTAACATTCTCATTTCACACAAGTCTTTATGTTTGTTTT
Source organism: Garra rufa (assembly GCF_049309525.1). Lineage (NCBI taxonomy): Eukaryota > Metazoa > Chordata > Actinopteri > Cypriniformes > Cyprinidae > Garra > Garra rufa. Next base: position 57,983,108 of record NC_133364.1, read on the forward strand.
ATTATTTATATGGTTTTATTATGTTCTTGTTCGAATGTGGGCCATTGAGAACGTCTGGATGTAGAACTAAAACATGTTGAATGTTTCAGGATATTTAAGATATTTTCAGATATTTCATAGGTTCGGCTCAGACAAATTGTTATGTTGTTAAATGTTTAATTTGCACCTTGGTACCTGAAGCAACTTGAAAGATAATGGTGTTATTCTTCATATATATGAAGCTGAAGTGTTATGAGTCTTCTGTTTTTGGGTTTATAGTTATTAAAAATGGGATCTTCTGCAGTCCCTGCAATAAAGAATTTGTGAGTTCAGTATGATATTGATTTGTGTGTGCACTAGGGCTGTGCAATTAATCGAAATTCGGTTTCGATTTCGATTTCTGCTTCAAACGATCATGAAAATGCAGTAATCGAGATGAAACGATTATTGCGCCCCACTCCGCCCCCTTACCAGTGGTGCGCTTTCGCTCCTCCATAAACGCCTAATTTCACATGCAAATCAGCTAAATCATGTAACGTGGCTTTCATAAAACAGGACGTGCTTGATTTATTCATGTTTCTTTGATGTTGTGTTTTAAATAGCGCATAAGAAAACTTGTTCCGTGTATGCGCTCAGAGACGGAGCATATCACCGACATGTAAAGTTTTCTTTTAGCTCAGGGTGCGCCTAAACGGTCAAATACACGCAAAAATATGTCAAAATGAGGCGCTTGGTGATTATTCGTGTAAACTCTTGACAGTTATGTCTTAAATGATCATAAACAGTTGAGAATGAAAATACGTGTGTAACAGTATAATGGATCCGTGTGGTCAAAGCGGCAACACATAATATTCCTTCTGCCGTCTCTGTGCCTAATATGAATAAAACGTAAAAATACAAAGAGAAACATCACTCACTGCTCTTGAATGAAGGACGTTTTTAGTTTTAATAAGAAACAAAGCATGTTTAACTATTACAGTGAAGTTTATTTTACATTCAAATAATTACATTCAATTTCTGTAGTATTGTTAGACTACTTTAGACTTGCATAAAAGTATTCAGTATTTTTAAAGCACTGTTTTTTTTTTTGTATCTTTTTTGCTGTATTGCTATCTTTAAATTAATCACTATGTAAAGTTTTGGAGCCTGTCATAATCGTTTAAATAATCGTGATTACAATATTGACCAAAATAATCGTGATTATGATTTTTGCCAAAATCGAGCAGCCCTAGTGTGCACATTTTTCTAATGTTTTTCAAATGTTTTCTAATGAAGTTTTCTGATGTTAAATAATGTTAAAAGGTGGTTTAACTCCCTCTTGTGGTCATTGTCCTGAAGGTCAGGGGGGAGAAAAATAAATAAACTACTGTATTGACAGTCTGTATCCACAGTTTAAAATCCGTCCCCACGGATTGTAAAACTGCACACAGTTTATTTATTTTTCTCTTCCCTAAACCTAGGGGGGCTCCGTAGAAAAAGTCGCTTGTTTTGGGCTTGTTTTCACAGGCCTGGTTGCTTATATATCTCGCGAGATCTGGCAACACTGCTAGCAACGGCTTTCACATGGATTATTTTACGTTGGACTGTTTCCTCCAAGTATTCATATTTTGAGCGAGTTTTGGTTGTGAAATGAAGATTGAGAACAAACAAATGCGAATATGGACTTTTACCAGCAGCTAAAGATCATGCAAACTGCAAAAGGTAATTACCTTTTACTATTATATGTTCTATAGACTGTTACGCTAGTTACATTAAGATAAAGTGTACTGAAGTGATAAATTAATCGCGATTTCATATCTTAATATCTTACCAGTGTGTGTTACTGTGTTTTGTTAGTATGAGCTAACACTGTTAGCTGCAGCTAGGCGGTAACATTTATGTCTTGCCGAATATATGTAGTGAAAGAGATCGGCAGCTCACTTGAATAGTCAAATACAGACAGTTTACTTAAGATGTAATTGACCTAAATACAGTCACTAATGTTTTGATTCAACATTTACAAACCAGGTTAGGTGTCAGTTACTGGATCTGGCCATTTTGTTCTTAAAGTTACAGTATAATTAAGCCTAACGTTACCAGTCGGTCTTAATTATAATCAAACAACAAAATACTAAAGAGAAAATCATTAAATGTACTTAACTTGCCTTTGTATTAGTCCTATTGTTTGAAACTACTTTGATCGTATGTTGAATAAAATTCAATATTATAAATAACTATAATGTTATATATTACTAATTATAGCGACAGCATATAGCCGCTGAGAGGCTAAGTAGAAGAGATACATCCGTGACGCGTTTTCTTTCATTTGCATTTTCTTTGAAGATTTATTAACACGATAAACAAACAAATATACGATTAAAACGTTTAAACGGTCAACAGAAAGTGAGCGCTCCCCGCTACTCACCCCCTCTCCACTAATTTCCCATACAGGAAACACAATCAAGTTAATATACACCTGCACACACCCATGTGAGCAAACCCCCGGAAATCCAAATCACAATACAAAACAAAAGACAAATGTTATCAGCACTTACACTCCAGCCCCTGATTGTTACACACTAAACTTGTAACAATCACAAACACAATACTAAGACAATGTAACATACACATCCATATAATTGATGTACTTTTTTTTTTTTTGCAAAATATTTATGAAAATATGAAAGTGTGTGCGTACAGGTTGAAAATTCCAATGTTCATAAGATTCATCCTTGTAGCTGAGTAAAGGAAATGTTCAAGTCTAGTCTAAGTCAGTACAGTTGATCGATCATCAGCAAGTAACCAAGTATAAGTCAACGTCAAAGTCAAAAGTCAAAAGTTATGGTCAGTTGAGAGCTCTCAAAGTCACTGTCATAATTAGTCTGTAGATTCCTCAGCTTCAAGAAGACGACAAATCTTTGTAATTGGCCTGATCAAGCAGGTACTCATAGTCTTGATTTTAACTTGCCGTACGAGTCCTTGTGCGTCCTCCATCGTTTGAATGACCTTGCCCATGACCCATGAATTTCTAGGTGCATTGTCTACTACAAGTACAATATCTCCCAACTGAAAGTTGCGTGTCTTTACTTTCCACTTTTGTCGTTCTTGTAGTAAAGGCAAATATTCACCAATCCATCTTTTCCAAAATAGGTTTGCCAAATATTGAATTTGACGCCATCTTCGACGGGCATACAAGTCTTCTTTCAAAAACAATCCAGGTGGTAATGACAACTTTGTGTTTAAAAGGAGGAGATGATTAGGTGTTAAAGCCTCCAAGTCATTGGTATCAAAAGAAGATCTGGTTATGGGTCGATTATTAAGTATAGATTCTACTTCACACAAGAATGTATGAAGGCCCTCTTCATCCAAACTTTGCCCTCGAAGAATGCAATTCAGGATTTTCTTTACTGATCTAATGAGCCTTTCCCAGATCCCTCCATGGTGTGAGCCGGTTGGAGGATTGAAAATCCATTTAATCTTCTTTTGAAGAAGAACATTGTTAATCTGCTTGTGATTCCAATTTTGTATTGCTTCCTGTAATTCACGTTCAGCTCCGACAAAGTTTGTTCCATTATCTGAGCGTATTTCAGCCACTTGTCCTCGCCGAGCAATGAAACGTCTTAGTGCATGAATAAATGAATCAGTCTCTAAAGATGCGACCGTTTCAATATGAACAGCCCTGATGGCTAAGCATGTAAAGATAACCCCATAACGCTTTATGATGGTTCTTCCTCGTTTGATCTCAAAAGGGCCAAAACAGTCTACACCAACATGTGTAAAGGGTGGTTTATCTGGTGCAACTCGATCTTGAGGTAAATCAGCCATTTGCTGATGGCCAGCAATTCCATGAAACCTTCTGCACACTACACATTTTGCTAGAATTCTTCTTATGGCTACACTAGCTCCAGGAATCCAATATCGCTTTCGAAGGGCAGTCAGCATGTAATTCCGTCCATTATGTCCTACCTCTTCATGAATTTGGTGCAGAATCAAATTAGAAATATGCCAGTCTTTAGCTAATATGATCGGATGTTTAGATTCTTCAGGTATCAATGCCTTCCCAAGACGTCCACCAACCTTAACAATGTCAGACTGAAGAATTGGATTAAGACTATAAAGAGGACTATTTTGTTTAACCACTCCCTCCCTTCGTAGACTAGTCAACTCCTCAACAAATTTCTTCTTTTGACAGAATCGAATGATTTCCATTTCAGTCTTTTCCAATTCTTCTACTGAAAGCAAGTCCTTACACAGAGTGGATTTAAACTTCCGCATTTCCTTGTTAACAATTTTCCCCTGTTGGTATGGATCTGCACCAGAACAAACAAGAGAAGCCTGCAGTCGTTTCCTTTCCTTGCTAAGATCCATTAGGATTTTCTTCAAACGAAGGATCCATGCTACAGCTTTCTTTAATCGAACCCAAGTGGAGAAGTAATTAATGAGACGGGATACAGAGTCAGATTCTTCTTTGACCTCAACCATATTTACCAGAGCAATTCTTTTGATCTCAGGATCGGCAGACAATATTAAGTCTCCATCAGTTGGATCCTTTGGCCACTCTTCCGGTGGTCGAACAAGGAATGTGGGACCAGATATCCAAGTCTCATTCTTCAGGAATGCATCAACTTTCATTCCTCTAGATACCAAATCCGCTGGATTGCTTGAAGAGTTCACATATCTCCACTGGGTTACATCCGAAACTTTCAGAATTTCAGACACTCTGTGAGCCACAAAGCACTTAAATCTCGAGGTCTTATTTCGAATATATTTAAGCACTGAAGTGCTATCTGTCCAAAATACTGAATCCTGAAAGGGCATCTTGAGTTCTTTCCTCCAGATCTTATCGATGCGACTAGCCAATGTAGCAGCTGTAAGTTCCAGGCGAGGTATTGTAATGGGTTTTAATGGAGTAACTCTTGCCTTGCTTACCAGAAGAGTAGAATGTACCAGTTGTTGTTTATTATGAAGCAGCAAATAGGATACCACACCATATCCCTGCTCGCTTGCATCTGAGAAATGATGCATCTGGGCAGAAGTTACTTCTCCAAACCCATCAGGTTTTAAACATCTTCTAACCTGAAAACTCTCCAAGCGATAAAGATCCTCTAACCAGTTCATCCAACTTCGAACATATACAGGAGGAATAACGTTGTCCCATCCTATTCCTTCTCTACATAGATCTTGCAATATCCTCTTAGCAGACAAAACCACAGGTGACAGAAATCCCAAAGGATCATAAATGGAACTAACTACTGAGAGAATTCCTCTCCTAGTAAAAGGTCGGGTTTTAACCACAACTTTGAACTGAAAGGCGTCTGATTCAGCACACCATTGCACTCCCAACGCTCTTTCTAGTGGCAACGCATCTTGATCCAAATCCAGATCCTTTACCTTTGTCTCTCTGTCTTTCTCAGATATCGCAGCCAATACAACACGGCTATTACTTGTCCATTTTGTCAACTTAAATCCTCCTTTAGCACAAATACTAGTGAGATCCTTGTACAGTTGCACGGCGTCTGCTTCAGAAGAAACTGAAACGAGACAGTCATCTACGTAGAAGTTATTGAAAACAACATCTAGTGTCCGGGAATCAAACTGATCCTTTTGATCTGTTGCACATTTCCTCAATGCAAAATTTGAACAACTTGGAGAGGATGTTGCACCAAATAAATGGACTACCATTCTGTATTCCTCTAGACGGTTGTTTATGTTACCTTCTGGCCACCACAAGAATCTCAAAACATCACAGTCCTCTGGATGAACTCTGACTTGATGGAACATGGATTCAATGTCGGCCATCATGGCAACATGTTCAAGTCTAAATCTTAAAAGGACACTCACCAGTGAACTGGTTAAATTAGGACCTGGCAGAAGCATGCTATTCAATGAGGTACCCTGAAAAGAAGCTCCACAATCGAACACAACTCTGATTTTGTGTTTTTTGGGATGATATACACCATGATGGGGTATATACCACAGACGCCCATCACATCTCTCCAGTTCTGCCAAGGGTACCTTTTCTGCATAGCCCTTCCGGATAACATCCTCCATGAAGGCTGTATACTCTGCATGAAAGGAAGGATTCAGCTTATACCTCTTTTGAAGGCTTAAGACACGTTGCTCTGCGATTCTCCTATTCATTGGCATTACCACTTCAACATTTCTGAATGGCAGGCCAACGTAATAATGACCATTGATTAGTTTTGCTGAATGGGACATAAAATCCATAAATTGAGAGTCTTCCTTTGACATTGCTAACTGTTCTTCATGTACGGTCTCTGGAAAATCAGTCTTAAACTGCTGCTTCCACAACTTTTCCAATCTCATTACAGCAATCCTATTCACAGTCACAGAAAGTCGGTCAGCGTCATTACCATCATCAGCTTCATTGACCATGCTTACTCCTTTGAGTGGTCCATTAACTGTCCACCCAAACATTGTTCGTATGGCATATGGACCACTGTCCTGGCTACGTACAATCTGCCAAGGCTCCAACGCTTCTGGAACATTAGCTCCGATCAAAAGTTCAATATCAGCATTAATCGCTGGCAAGCATACATGACTCAAATAAGGCCATCTTTCAAGATCTTTCTGAGAGGCAATATTTGCTGTGCTCACAGGCATAGTCTTTTGGGTATACACTTCTGGCAGGGCACAGTAATATTCTTGATTCAGCCCAGAAACTTCCAAGTCTTTCAAAACATAGCTACCAACAGATTTATCCTGACTCATTGTCCTGAGCAGAATATTTACTTTCTTTCCAGTGAGATTGAGCTTGTTCATTAAACTTTCCGTACAGAATGAAGCAGAGCTCCCAGAATCAAGAAAAGCATAGGTCATCACAACATTGTTACCCTTTTTTGACTTAACATAAACTGGAACAATAGACAATGCACAAATGTCCTTACCAGCCCCAGTAAGACCACTAGTTTGAAGAGAAACTACAGCACCATGTACTGCCGCCTTAGATTTAGATTCTCTCTTAACCATAGTGTCTTCATTCTCATGAGGATAAATGTGTAGAAGGCTTGGATGTTTGAGACCACATACGTTACAGGTACTTCTCCTTTTGCAATCACGGCTGATGTGCCCTGCATGTAAACAGCCAAAACAAACTCCTTTTATCTTCAAAAACTTCATCTTTTCTTTGTGATCTTTCCTGTCAAGTGTATGACACTCATCCAGCATGTGTTCTCCATTACAGAAAAGACAAATTCCTCCTGAAGATCTCTTACTATATTCTTTTACATGTGGTGTAGAAGAGATAGTGGTAGCAAAACTGCTTCTAGGTTTTGACTGAATTGTTCTGGAGCTCATCTTCCTACCTCCAGCAGGTAAAGTTTCCTGAATATTGCCAAACACAGGATCAGTGAGAATTTTCACTTGCCTCTCAATAAAGTCCACGATGTCAAAAAAGGTGATCTGACTGTGGCCTCGCTCCTTTAGATCATACGCAACAAATCTCCATTTATCTTTTAGTTTATAAGGAAGCTTTGAAAGGATAACTTGCATGTTAGTAGTGAAATTCAGCTCATTCATATAATGAACATCATGCATAGCATTACAACATCTCCTTAAGAAAAGACCATAATCTTGTAGAGCCCTAGCATCTTCGGATTTTATAGGTTTCCACGAAAGAGCCTTTTCCATATAAGATGAAGCTATTTTCACTTCATTGCCAAAGTTTTCCTTAAGTAAGGTCTTAGCTCTTTGATAACCTTGTGAAGAGATCATGTGCTGGCAACTTTGAACAAGCTCTTTCGGTTGTCCTTGTGTGTATTGCTCCAAAAAATGTAGGCAATCCCCTGGGCTGTCTGCTTTCTTTTCAACCACCTCTTCAAATGAGCGCATGAACTCATGAAAGCGCAATGGATCTCCATCAAAATATGGAATTTCTCTAGGTGGAAGTAAAGACAAGCTTTGTTGTTTAACCAACAAGGTAGCGATCTCATTTTGCTTATCAATAAGCTTAAGTATGTTTGGGCAGCTCTGATCATTTTGGCTTGAACCATGAACATATCCAGCATTTTGATTATCTGATGATGCCACATTAGGTACCAAAGATTGTGAAAGTTTTGTTTTAGATCTTGTTGATTGTTGCTGTTGCTGTACAAACTGGGATTGAAGACTGCTTGAAACCTCTTGTGGATCACCAACATGTGACACACAAGATATTGGCATGGACTGTGTTTGAACACTAACTGATGGTGCCCATGGCTCTGCATCAAATTGGAGAGGCTTGGACACAATTCTGTGAACCGATGCATGTGATTCCAATTCCACATCTTTATACACCTTCACCTTTGCCATTGACACTGCTAATTTTGTTTCCAACTCCAGACTTTCCTTCTTTCTCCTCAACTTTTCCTCTTGCTCCTCCAATGCATGTTTCCTTTGCAGCATTTGTTGAGAAGCCAATAAAGCAGCCAATTCTGCCTCCGCCTTAAGACGAGTGGAGGAAATAGAAGATCGACTGGATCGAGATCCATGAGATGATGCTTTAGATCTTTTACTACTTATATTTGAAACACTGTCCACTGGTTGAACTTCATTTTCAAAATCACCCAAGTCCATTCCAGTCTGTAGATGTACATCAGGAAGTTGAGTATTGTGTGTTGTGGACACAACTTCAACAGAAGGTGAAATATCAGATTCACAAATATATTGAGATGTTGCATGTGGTTCCACAAGCCTGGACTCAAGAGAATCAGAAGTTGCAATACGGGCATTTTCATCATCTTCAACAGAACCTCCATTCATCGCTCGAGCACCTGAAACATTTGTGCCACACAACTTCCCAGTCTCAGCGATCCACTGTTCGACATCCTTCACGAAGCCATTGTAGTACTTAGAAACTGAATCAAACCATTCGTTTTGTTTGGTTTGTTCCTCAAAAGGTAGTAAAGGTAACACATTTCCATGTAACCTAGATGCATCGTCCATCAGCATTTTTATCATTTTCAACATTGAACACACTTCCGACGCATTGTCATCACATGCCATCAGCTCTTTCATGGACACGATCACATTCTTCACTTTATTCACTTTACTCTTACGATCCCTTTGCAAGGCTTCAATTTTAGCCGCCATGGCTTTTGCCGTGGGCTTATGCTCACGTTTGCCGCCATCAGCAACGTGTTCCGTGTCCTCCAAGTTCATTCTCAAACGCAACAACTGTGTCTCAATTCCAAACAGCGCCGCACTCAGCGCGCACAAGACCAACAATGAATGAACGAGCATACCATAGCAGAGTAACGCACACTGCGTTTAGTCCAACGCTTCATTCAACGTAGCGGCTATCACCGCGTCTTCCACAACAACAGCAAGCATCATCCTTTAAACCGCAGACATACCTCTTTCTTCAGCCGTTGCGTGCGTGTGTACTCCACTCCATTTGCAGCTCAATAAGAAGTGATGAAGTGACATACGATGTGCCAGGAAGCCGTTTCCAAATTGCGTCCAAAGTCCAAAACCTTTTCTGTTGACTATAGTATAGCGACAGCATATAGCCGCTGAGAGGCTAAGTAGAAGAGATACATCCGTGACGCGTTTTCTTTCATTTGCATTTTCTTTGAAGATTTATTAACACGATAAACAAACAAATATACGATTAAAACATTTAAACGGTCAACAGAAAGTGAGCGCTCCCCGCTACTCACCCCCTCTCCACTAATTTCCCATACAGGAAACACAATCAAGTTAATATACACCTGCACACACCCATGTGAGCAAACCCCCGGAAATCCAAATCACAATACAAAACAAAAGACAAATGTTATCAGCACTTACACTAATTGTGAAATGATATGGTCATATCGTGCACCCATGCTAGTTTTAAGATCAAACTCACAAAATGTGACAGATCTTCAAAATGAGTAACCTGAGAACACTGTTATGTGAACTCATCTGACAGAGAGAGGACCTGAAAGCATGATCATTGGACTCCATGGAGAAGAATACTAGATGTAAACCAGGATTGTGGATCAGCTGTGCAGATTTGGTTTGGAGCTGGTGAGTACATTTCCGCAAGCCCTTGTCTGTCAGTAAGTAGATAATGTCTTATCAAACAAACTAATTTTAATTTAATTGATTGCTTGTGTGTGTGTTTCCCCCTTATGATCCTGATGTTTTGGGAATGAAAATCTTCTACTACATGATCTACAGAGGAAGTATTCATTTTTTAACATCAAGACACACTAACATTAATTTATGTTTAAAGGAATGTTCATAGTATTTTTAAATTTGTTTTACATTAGTTTTTGTTTTGTTTTTTACCCCCAGCTGATTCAGCTGATTGCAGGCCATTTGGCGGAGGACTGCTCTTTATCTGGTGTGTCTGTCACTTCTGGTGCAGAGTCATGGACCTTTTGTTGTATGTTTCGGCTTTACTTATTATCACACTACATTAATTATCAGAGCTACAGTGGTGCCCAAAATTATTAGAGCAATAGTATTTAAACTACCTTAACTAATGCTTTAAACTTATTTATTTCATGTGCTATAGTGTGTGAGTATGAAATATCAGTTTACATTTCCAAGCCTTCATTTTGCCATTAATTTTAGTAATCAGTGACACAAGGAGTATGAAAACAAACAGTGCTTCACACAGAGGTCTAATCTCATCATCTAAATCCAGAAAAACTGTGGCAACATCTCCAAGATGCTTAAAGAAACCTACCAGCAAAGCAGTACTGTTAAAAGTTTTAAGCACTTGTGTACAAATTCTGTAAAATGAGAATGTTGATAAAAATATCATAAATGTTTTCTTTATCAATTAAATTCTTTTAACTAAATTAAATCAACATTTGGTGTGACCATCATCTTGTGTTTAAAGCAGCTTTTGCACTAAGGGCACTTGCGGATAGTTTTTCAGGTTTGCAGGTGGGTCTCTTGAAGCATCTTGGAGACGTTGCCACAGTTCTTCTAGATTTAATCTGTCTCAGTTTGTTCTGTTTCTTGTTTGTTCCTGTCATTCTGTGCAGAATGGATGATGATAAGATCAGATCTCTGGAGCACTGGCTGTTGTCAAACAAAAATCTTACTGGATTATTACATTTAATGGCAAAATTAATGTTTAGAAATATAAAATAAATTACCCATTGAAACACTACAGCAAAAGATAGACATGACTGAATTAAAATCATTTTTAGCTGGTAAAAATACTAGTGTTCTAATAATTTTGGACACCACTGTATATGGAGCCCATGGGAGTCAGTAGAATATTGTGGATTACAGTGATGGGCAAGCTACTTGGAAAATGTAGTGAGCTAAGCTAACAGTTACTCTTCATTAAATGAAGCTTAACTACACTAAAGCTACAGCCTTTGGTAATGTAGCAAGCTAAGCTACAGCATCATGGCAAAAGTAGTTCACTACATCTAAGCTATTTTTTAAAATTTCATTTTTCTATTGAACCAACATAAAGTCAGTGCTCTCTCAGTGATCAATTAAATTGTCAGTCATACAGGCATGCAAGTTCAGTTTAATTGTTTATTCAACCACTCTTCCAAACCAATTTGGCAACAAAAATCTGTATCATGTACAGGGCTGGATTTATCTCATATTCTGGGGGGTTGAATTCTTTCTTGAAAAAAATAAAAACAAAAAAGCAATGGCACCAGTCTCAAAATATTAAACGAATAAAACAGGGAAAACACAAAATTTGTAAATAAAATAATTTTATACATATTATTGAATAACATAGTCTATATATGGATGGGTGTTCGTCAACTGATTGCATGTCGTCAGAGTTTACAGTGTTGACAGCTTCGTAATAAATAGCCTAAAGGAAGCGCTGTAGATTTGTTGTATATAGCTACTAAAATATGACAGACCGCACAAAAACAGCACTTTAATTTACTGCCGTGTTTGAACAAAGATAGTGATTGATTTCATGAATACAGGAGCCTGATTTTTTTAATTGTCAGAATCTATAGTACATAACAAATACAAAAATAAAAACAAATCACAAACTTTTGCAGTCAAGACTGTGAATAAAAGACAAGTGTGGAATGTAAGCCAGATTTGGCCCAGACTCTGTTACTATCTGGGAAGCAAAGCTAAATTCTATTGTAAATTTGTTAACTGACAGTAAGAATATAACCGAATCAAGCGGCTATTTTCGTTTGCAGAAGGTAAAATGCATTAACGTAAAAATTTAACCGACAGACCGGCTAGGCCTATAAGTCACATTATTATATTCTGAAATAAACAGGCCTACAGCATAATGTTATGACATTATTTCCCTCACTCCACAACAAATCCTTTAACTTTAATCTTATTCAGAACAGAACAATGATGAAATAAATAAATAAATAAATTTGCCTAAACAATCCAAAACAAATTAAATGTGAAAGTAAAGATGGGCTTATGTAGACTACCTCTCTTGCCACAAATACAAATGTTTCCATATCTGCAATGTATTTGAAGCAAAATTATTATGCATTGGGTAAGCTTTGTACTTCATGCACGTCGACGGAAAATATCATGATGAGCAAAAATGTGCCACAGGACCGGTGGTCATGCTGAACTGCATGTTATACACACTATTTAAATTGACTAGTGTAACTTTTGGGTGACTGTGTTTTATTTTTCAAATGAACATAGTGTGCGCGTAAGACACGTTAAGACACCAGCGCGACCAAACAGCTGAATATCATATTCTGTCATGTTGGTCATAGTAAAGGCATAATTTGCTACTGCAAAGTCCAAAGCAGTTTGAAGTATTCAGAATATTAGCAAAGATTATTATAATTCGTTTAGACTAGAACACGGTTTCATTCTTATTTTGCTATGGAACCTGGACGTTTTTTGTTTGTTTGTTTTTACTAACGAACCGAAATATTTTGCCTTTCGCCATGAATTTGATACCCACTCTCTGCCCATCTTGTACTTCTGAGTTTGAGATCTTCCCAGAGCACTAGCCTGCTTCAAATACTAAAATCAAGGCGCCCATCACTAGCATTGCAGATTATACAGTTTTCTGTTGCTATGTGGGCGCTCAGTTTTTTTCTGACATTTAGCTAAAATATCGACAACAAAAGTCTCGACAACCAGTGCTAGACTAAGACACACTTTTCTCATATCTTCGAATGCAAAAAAAAAAAAAAAAAAAACATTAGCCTTTATAAATGTACTTTCAATCAACACTTCTTTATTTACCTCAAGTCTGCAAACACGCTGAGATGCTTCAAACTGCGTGCCGCACTTCATTCACGAGAGAGGCGGGAGGAATAATACGGTTTGACTGACAGTTTAATGAGCCAATGGCATCACGAGGTTTAGTGGCGGTGGCGTCGCTTACTGACCCAGGATCAGTGATCCGTAGCAGTTATATTTCCGATTTGAGCTTAAAGTATAGAACAATATATAGCTTGTAGCTTTTGTTGACGCTACCGCGTTACTTGATCAAAATAATAGCTTAGCTACTGAAAAGCTATTTGATTCAGAAAACAGCGACGCTACCACCACGCTACTGAGAAATGTAGTTAAGCTAGTAGCGTCACTACTTGTAGCGACGCTACTGCCCAACACTGGTGGATTAAAATAAAATGATGTGGATGAAATAGAAATGCATTTTCAGTTAAATTTCACTTCTGAGCTCTGAATAACTTGTAATGAAAAATTCAATAATCTAAATTTACATCTGAAGCTAATAAAATTGTTAATCTTGACAATTTTGTAGATGTATTGGTTTTGTATTTATTCAGTTCTAAAGGACTAGTTCAATTCTGATACACATATTTCCTGCTGATAATTTACTCACCCCTCCGTCATTCAAGATGCTCGTGTCTGTCTCTTTTTCTGTCAAAAAGGTTTTTGAGGAAAACATTCCAGGATTTTTCTCCATATTTCGACGGGAGCCAATAGGTTGAAGGTCCAAATTTAATTGTCAATGCAGCTTCAAAGGGCTCTACATCATCCCACCCAAGGAATAAGGGTCACTGGGAACTTGTAAAGCCCTTTGAAAGCTGTATTGAAATTTTGAAACCTTTATCCTTGACCTTAATCCCACTGAAGTCCACTGTATGGAGAAAAATCCTGAAATCTTTTCCTCAAAAACTTTACTTTCTTTTCGACTTAAAGAAAGAAAGATATGAACATCTTGGATTACATGGGGGTGAGTGAATTATCAGGAAATATTTTCTAATAGTTTTAAGGTAAACATATATTTAATTAAACGGCCTGGACCTCCTGGGCGTTGACTGGCCCCCATGTGGATCCCGGGTCCAAACCCATTCTTTGGGCAAGTGGAGCCCAAATGGGTTTGGCATGAATTGCCCAGTTAAGACCCATGCAGTACCCTTACAGGTCCCACTTAGTAAGTCTGGGCTTCCACGGCTGGCCCCAATGTGAATCCCGGGTGCAAGCCCATAATGGGGCCCACATTTGCCACCCATGAAGCCCTCATCTGGGCCCCACATGTCATTGCTGGCTGGGTAGATTAGACTAAATATCAGCATGTAGCGTTCTAATTATCTGTTCTCATCTAATCATTAGCATTAGCAAATAAAGTCAATCTGGTTTATAATAAGTAAACCTGGTAATGCAGTTCACATCCAATGTCCAATAGGAAGATTCCCACTTAAATCTTTATTAAAATGTTAGTGGATAATGTTCTAATAAATAAATCATGAAACATTTGTATAATGTTTTGAGAATGTTATTCTACCTTTCAGGAGAATACTCCTAAATAAATGGGAACTAATATTACCGGAACAAAACCATTCCTAGCTGGACAGATGCTCTCAGGACTGTGTTTGTGCAATGACCAATCTAGGCTGAAAAATAAGCTTTTTTAATGCTATCTGAGCATAAGAAAGTACTAATTATGAGACAGTTGTCAGATTTAATTATGTATTAAATTTAGTCATAAGCCTGGAGAACAGTTTTGCAGAATGTGATGTTTGCTCATTCAGACACACAGAAGCTGCACTTGCATGACTGAAACAGCTGAACGAGAGGCATTTAAAAGAAGGCCACCAATTGAAATGACTTGATTTAAAGAGAATTGGTAATACACTCACAACTCTGACTTATGCAGTAAAAAAAAAAAAATGATGAAAAAACATAGTTTTGAATACGACTGATGAGACTGCACCTTGTTCTTCTGTGTTTTTCTCTGCTGTCTTTGAGCTTTTTTGTGGCTCTGTGCGGAGAGAGAGAAAAGACAGAAGTAAAAAATGTGTGACAAAATACACAGATACACAAATGAAAATACTGTAGTATGTCTGCGTGAGAACATGAGAAGTTATTTTTCAAGTGATGCATTATTGCTTTTCTTGGTTCAAGGTTATATTCCATATTTGATATTTCCAACTGTGTAAATGAGTAAGACAGTAAGAGAGAAATAAAGACTGAAGATTTAGGACACGATTGTGTTCATGTGACGGTTCTTCACACATCTGTGCAAACCATTGATGACTGAGACGGACTGAGAAACATTTATTACTGAACTGATGAGGAAGAGGAATCTAATTCTTAGGTCAACTTTTATAAGAAATGGTTTACAATCACTCAGCATTATTCCACTGCGGGCTAATAATCAGTGTCTCAGTCACAGTCACAGTACCGTGTCCTGCAGGGATCATGTTGAAATACACTGGGCCGGTGATGGTGTTTCCAGTGAGTACAGGAGCATTTACAGTTCCTCCTGTCTGAGCATTCATATTAACACTGCTGCTCAGCTGATCTGGAACACAGACAGAGAGATTCATTACATTTCAACATATAGACAGACAACTTCACCATCACTGATATTCTGTTCTTCATTACCTTCCTTGTGTTTTTTATCTTCCAGCTCATCTTGTGTGTCACTATGCTGCTCAACAGATGCCATCGTCCTTCACCGACTCGCTGCTGTTGGACAGGAAGAAAAAAGGTTTTTAATCACTGCAATGTCACCAGACACTTTACAGAAATAAATAAGCAACTCTACGAAAATGAACGAGTAAATTAAATACAGCAGCAGTAAATATGAGTTATTAAATGTCTCTGTGTGGATATTATTGACTATATTTAAAGGTAAAAAATAATATGGGTTTTGTTTACTATAATCAGGCAAAACAATAACAAAATAATACAATGAATAGGAGAACTTGCTAAACGTCTGCTACTTCAGCATGCTGTGTTTGTCTTGTGCTGTTTCTCTTTTCTTCAGTGAATCTGCTTGTTAACAGCAGGTGTTCATCAGCGTCTGAATTCATTAGTTTTCGTTCTCTCTGTCAGGTGACCAGCATACAGTTAGTTTGTATCCAGATCATACATTTTCTGGTCATTTTTAAATGATTTGTTCAGATGTTTAAACAACTAATTGTTTAACAGTTTTGAGAAGTTATCTTGTTACCATGGCAGTTGCACAGCAGATGTACTGTTCTGAGATCAAACTAAATCTTTTGTGTTCCACTTCTCAAGAATGAGTGAGGGAATAGTGAATGAGGCTGTAACCAACTAACCCTTTGTGGGAATATTTGCATAATGCCGCCCAAACGTATACTCCAAGAAAGAAGGCTTTGTTAGAGATTGTCTTACTAAGGGGAGATGAGAGGGTCTGTATTGATTACTATTGGAGAAAGCATACCAGCTAACTCTTTATTAACCAATCACAGTACAGCCTTGATGTCAGTCACCGTTTGAGAAGTGCTGGCAGCTGAATCCCATTTATTGCAAAAAAGTCACTGACTTCTCTTATAAAATGGCTTTTTTTTCTGTGGTAAACTAAAAAAGTTAAACCCAAAAGTATTGTTTGGTGTAAAATATGTTGAAGGTTAGCTGATGCTGTTGATTTATTCAGTGAAAAGCTGCTAGTTTCTATGCGAAAGCAAAAGCCTTTTATTTAGCCTTTATTTGGCAGCTGCTTCTGCCAGTCATTGACAGCTTTTTAAAAATATGATCTTTAAACATTATTTCCATTAAAGGCAAACTGTGCTGCCATGTATTTCACCATGTTTTATGTTTTTGACAAATAGTGGATCCTGAATCAATTCTAACTAACTCCTCACAGTTTTAAAACAAATGAAAATACCTTTACCTGGATCATAGAACATTTTATTTCAGTTTTGTCATTATTGCGCTGGAGGAAGTTATCTGACAGTCACTTTATGCCCACAAGGCAGTCCAGCAAAGCCGGATAAGAAGTCATTGGTTTTCAACATAGTATTGAATTCAATTAATTCAACTGAATTGATCCATACTGTGGAGATAGAATGTATTTGTGTTTTCCAGTACTAGCCCTAACCACTAGGGGTCAGCAGTGTTATAGTCTTACCAGTAGAGTGTTGATCACAAATCAGAAGTGGAGCTGTGCTGCTGCTGCTCTTCCTGTTCCTGTCCTGAAAACAGGATAACAATCAGTTTGTTACAGAAGATCTGTTCAGGTAGGGTGACCATATTTTAGTTTTCAAACTAAGAGGACAGTGGGGGCAGGATGTAGACGGGGGGATGTTGGGTTTGAGGGGGTTAAAAATCCCCCAAAGTAGCACAGTGACCATATCCCAAATATCAAAACTCAAATCAGTCATTTCCATACCTAAAATACATATTTTACATCACCGTTATGCAGACTGATCAACAGGTTTCCTAACAGTGGCCATCCTTCACAAACTTAACATACATAATGGATATTTGTATTATTTAACAGTTAGTTTTTGCAGGTTTGCATTGAATTTCACAGTTTTTATTCATTTTGAGCAGTACTGTATCTGTTTCTTCAGAACTAAAGTAACATCTTACTCACAATTTCTCTCAACATGGGGACAGGAGAGCTTTTAATGAATAAATGGGCAAAGTAAACCCCAACACTGGCTCTGTCTATAGTCCATTTCCACGTCACACACTCTGACATCAGCACAATGTGGTTTTTAGACCCGGAACATGAAAATAGCGCAAAACAGCTAAAGATTGTGAGAGTTCAATTTAAGTGCTTCTTTTGTCATTTAATCAGCTTTCTCATTTCCAGGTATATCAACATGTGCTGGTACCCACACTGACATTTCAGAGGAGGATCTTCTGAAACTGAAGAACAGTAAGAGTATAAACATGTTGGCAGCTGCACCTCTCACCATCATCCTGGTCATTACACTGGACACGTTCACTGAAGAAGAGAGACTCTCGGTGGAGAAGATCAGAGCCATATTTGGAGAAGAAGCAGATAAACACACAGTCATCCTCTTCACTCATGGGAATCAACTGAACAAACCTATTGAAGAATTCACTAAAGCCAACGAGGCTCTGAAAGAAATCCTGAGTCGCTGTGAAGGAGGATATTCAATAATAAAGACATGGAGGGTCGCAGTCAGGTTGTGGAGTTCCTGCTGAAAGTAGACGCTGTAGTCGCTGCTAATGGAGCTGAATATTACACCAGCGACTCATACCAGGATGTAGAGAACATGCTGAAAACTAAACCAGAGGCACTGAAGAAAGGTGTTGAACTGAAGTCTGCAGGACACTAGCTCTCCAGGCCTGACATTTTCTTTATTTAAAATATGGATTTTTATTTATTCATAGGCTATATGGCTGCAATAATATTTTAGTTTAAACTTAAAAAAAAAATGCTTTCCTGATGTTTCAGATTTTCTGATGTGCTTTCAGATTTTATGTAATTTCACAGTATATCCACCTCTTATTACAGCAAAATTCCCAGCATTAAATTATTACAGCACTTGTGCAACCAGTCACAATTCACATTGGTACAATTTACTCAAGACAATGGTATGTGTGTAACCTGTGTGCCATTTTTTGTATGACAAGTTATTTTATAAATTGTTATTATTATATATATATAGGGTAATTGCACATAAATAGTTTTAACAAAACAAATATGATTATTTTTGAGAACGTTTTGACATGTTTACTGCAGACATGGCAATGACAAACGCTATGTAGTACAATAGTTTAGCGTTTATTATTTAATTTTCTTAATTCACTAAACACTGCATAATCTAAAACAGACTGAAACTAATAATTTATATTAATATTAATTTATAATAATTCACTATTCTCTGCATTAGCAATGTTTTGAACATTTGGACTAAGGAGTTGACCGGTTTCAAATGTGTTCTCGTTGTAATGCAGGGCTCTAGACTAACTTTTTGCACTGGTGCGCCTAACTTTTTTTCTTAGGTGCACCAGCACAAAAGTTAGGTGCACCCAAATTTTCAACTGCATCACATTTAATACAGCAGTTTTACAACTTAACTTTTTTAATTTTTAAAAAAAAAATTGTATCCCTGTCCATATAGGCAATATTCATTTGTAAATGATTATCTAGTCTGGTCATTATAAATTTCTTTATTTGAAGCACATTTCTACAAGAAAGGCAACTTACTGAAAAAGTGTTGGTGCTTACAGTGCTTTACTGAGCTGAAATTTAAACTTAAAAAATATTAAGATAATTAACTAAAAAGAAAATCTAAATTAAGTGTTTTAAGGGCTTCAAACTGAACACCTCATGGCTTGATGCAATGACTTCTATAAATTGGGCGCATGCAACATCATTGCTGTACGTCGGATTCACGTTCAAGCCATTTTTCTTCAAAAGAATCAGTGTTCCCCCTAGGTTATATTTTTTCCCCCGGTACTTTACCCTACTTTGTGTAATAACGAAAACATTTATACACAAATAAGTCCAAAACTCTCTATTTTAACATTTTGAACAATACGGCTCTTTATATAAATTCTTGTTTTAATTTTTCTCATAATCAAATGAAAGCATAAACATTTAATTATTTTTAATCAAATTAAAAATAAACCTTTTCAATTTTTGGCAAATATATATATGATTTATAAATAGGAATATTTAAACACCTACATTATACTGTACAAAAGTAATACAGGACTAATATTGTTCTGTTTCATGTTAAACCGTACTCTTATTTTGACAGGTTGCCGTGAAGTTTCTGTGTGTAAAGTATGATATGATGCTTTCTCAAATGAAACGGTAAAAGTGACACTCACAGCAGGTTTGGAGATTGAGTTTATCTGTTCATGTGAGATGCAAATGCCAAAAATTAGCGGGAGCGTCACGCGTGCTTCAGTAGCTTATATGCGTGTAGTAAAAAAAAATACACGTCTCCACCATTCATACATAGAGGCAAACGGAACATGCAGGATTCATATTAAACGGTCTTTTTGCCTTTCAGTTTTCACAGACACTAGTCCATATCGCGATTTGAATTAAGTGACAGACCAACTTTTGATTTATCAATCCAAAAATCGACGTATTACATGGCATTCCGCACCATAGTAAATTAGTTTTTTATGAATGGAGTCCGCGATCCAGTCCGTGTTTTTGAGGAGGCATTGTAAATGCTTGACCATGTAAAGACAGCCTGACTGCATCACATGCATTTTCAAACGTACACACCAAGCGTGCCTTAGGTGTCCTGAAAAGTGAAGCCAAAAGTTTTCGATCGCCCCCCGGTGGCTGGCTGCAGTATAGGTCATAAACCCCGCCCTCTCCATGTAATCTAATGGGACGTGAGCCACACTAAATAATCGAATTACATGGCAAATAATTTTTTTCCAAAGGTGATTTCCATCGTGTGAGGTAGTTCTTATAATGCTGATTCATGCGAAAGAAGCGGAAACGCGTTGTCCATCTTTTTTACAGTCTATGGTACACACACGTACAGGAATATCTGGACCACGGCCAATCAGAGGGAGGGGGGGGGGGCGGGATCCATCCTTCATCTCTGATTGGTTTAGACCACGATATGGGTCTAATGTGTGTCTGTTGTTGAGCAACAGTTGATCTGGTAGTTGTGCCTGCTGTGACCATAGACTGAAACAGGTAGCACGGACACAAAAAAGGCAACGATGAAGCACAGTGACATCACATGGTCTGTATTAATCTGCACTTACTATCTCTTGTTTATGCTGTGTATTTACACTTGACTGAACATTGATCTTTTCATCTTTGCACTGTCTGGGTAGAACAGCTACTCAGATGTAAAACCAAACAGCAAAATAAAACATGCTGGGTACAGATGAATATTTATGAAATGTTTAAGAAAGCCCAGTCAGGGAGTCATGTGACGCAATGCGAGAGGAGGCAGCTTAATAGCGAGCACCACTTCAATTTGCTACAATTATCCTGTTAATTACTTTGAACCGGTGAAAATTGCAACTATTCTGACATCTAAGTGATATTTTGAGATTATGTCAAGAAATTCGAAGTCCACGGCCTGTGGGGATATAAAAAGGCACTTGCGTTCATACGCGACTGACGCTTCTCAGGATCAAGATGGCCGGGGCTTAACCGAACCCGTCACCGAGTCTCTTGATGGGAGTCATGACATCGCCAACATTTATACGATTCTCACAAAAATATCAGGTGAGATGGATGGAATTGCGGAGATATGGAAAACTACCACGTCGGTGTAGGCTAAACTATCCGCCCTCATTACAAGGCTGGATGAGGTTGAAAAACGAGTGGAGTTTTTGGAGGGGGCCGAGAAAGAGCTAAAAGCCAATCCACCTGCTACCAAAGTCGAGCTGGACCAGTTATGGGATAAGTGGAAGACATGGAAAATCAGAGCAGACGCAACAATATCCATATCGTCGTAATACCTGAAGGCAGAAGGCCAGGATATGGTGAGGTTTCTGGACGGCCTTATCCCAAATCTGATTGATCCGTCGGGTCGGCAACTGGAGTTAGAGCGCGCACATAGATCTCCCAGTCAACGTCCCAACTCAACAGAAAGACCCCGGCCAATATTGGCAAGATTTCTTCGCTCTGGTGAAAGAGATTTCGTTTTACGTGCAGCAAGCATTAAAGGCAATTTGAGCTGGGAAAACAACAATGTCATGGTCTTCCCGGATTTTGCAACATCTACACAGTTGAAGAGAGATCGTTTTAAGGAATGTAAAAAAATTCTTTACACGAAGAAGGTGAGCTTCGCTCTTCTTTACCCTGCTAAACTGAGAATCGAAGCAAAGGATGGTCGCAATACTTTCTCATGCCTACAACAGGCTATGGCTTTCATTGAAAAAATCGAGTAAACTTTGATATTGCTTTTTCTTTGGCCTCCCGTTTGCCCGTTTGCAGAGGCATATGTGAGAGGAGCTTATTGACTTTCATCGGATATGATTTTTGGAGTAGCAGAGGTGTCGCGGTGCACCTCCTGAACAAGAGTCATGGACCACTGGATCAGTGTGGGATGGACTTTAGATTATAATGTGCGCTCTGTTCAAGTTAAAGCACACTTTTTTTTGTTCTATGGTAACGTTAACCTGTGTGTGTGGATTAGGGTTGGGTATCGTTTGGGGTTTATTCGATACCGGTGCCAAATCGATACTTTTAAAACGGTACCGGTGCCAAAACGGTGCCTGAACCGATACTTTTGAAAAAAGCCACAAAATGGTGGATGACACAAGAATATCTTTTTATTGGACAAAAAAGGTTCTTTAAAATGAAAAATGTATTAAAAGTATACATTAATATATAAGTAAATACAAAACACAACAATAAAATCTAAGCCACCTAACCCAACTACAATAATTTAACAGCTTCAAATTTCAGCAATTCTTTTGCAGAAATATTACCATATTTGCCTTCTCTGGCAAAATAGGACACCTCTCCTGACTTATTTCATGTCCTGGTAAGACTAGGGCAGGGGGCAGGGTTGTGGCTAGAAGGGGTACAGCTCTGCCAGCTGATGTCCACAAACTGTCAAACACGGTATGCTTTCAAGTTTATTCCATGTGCCCTCAAATGTTTCATTAAGTTTGACGTGTTTCCCCCTTTACACACAACTCTTGTAAAACATGTGTTGCATGTCGCGTTGTCTGAATAATTTTTTGTGAAATATAGCCACACTTTAGAACATTTAGTTTTTGGCATTTTAAGTTAAGCGTGTTTAATGTAACGTTAGCTAACGACAGACCACCTGCTGCAGTCAGAGCAAGAGTAACGATAGTTTCTGAATTCACGTGCTTCTTGGATGGTTTCATTTCCCGACGATTTGTGCTTTTAATTTGAAATGTGAAAATGGCCAGATGTCTTGGATTTGTATCATCAAAGCTTTCCGACGTTCACGTGAGTTTTCTCATTCAGGAAATAATTTTCCTGATCATTCTGACACCCCACGAATGCAGTATTTAAATTTAACTAGCGATCATGCATGTTGACAAATCAAAGCTTCTTACATCCGTGTCATAGCACCAGAAGACAAATATTTCAAAAGACAGTTCAGACACTTAAGCGGCACCGAAATGAGGCACCCAAATTCGCGTTGTGTTTCGGTCCGGTGCATACCGGTTATATGGGTACCGGTGCCGTATTGGCACCGGGTTTCGGTACCCAACCCTAGTGTGGATGTCTCCTGTTCTGTTCAAGAAGTTTATTAAAGTGATTATTGTGGAAATCCTGTTCTCCATCTCGTCAAACCAACACGTCACGTAACAGTAGCAGTAGGGGAGTAATAATTTTAGTGAAAAAACACCTACAATTTAGATTTGTTAAACAAGTAAAAGATACATTAGGAAGAGTTATTATGGTCTGGGCTGAAATACAATGCCAAAATCTGCTGTTGGCTAATGTCTATGCCCCCAATCTTGATGATCACAATTTTTTCATAGATTTAGAATCAAAGTTGCAAGTTGCTGGAAATCATTATGAGATTGTGTTGGGTGGAGACCTTAATTTATTATTGGAGCCACTTCTTGATCATAGTGGCTCAAAAGTATATACTGCACCCAAGGCAAGATTAACACTACTTAGGATGTGTCAATATTTAGGCCTCAGACATCTGAAGACTCTTGAATCCACAAGGGAGGGATTATACCTTTTTTTTTCAAATGCACATACGTTTTTCTAGAATTTACTTTTTCCTTCTATCAAGATCACTTATCCCTTCTGTTATCACATGCAACATTGGCAATATCCTAGTTTCAGACCATGCCTGGGTGTGTTTACAGATGAGACCATACTGTATAATGAAAGGAAGAAAACATTCAGATGGTGTCTTACTAAATCCCTTTTACAAAATCCAGCATTTAAACAAATGTTAAAAACAGGAATGAATTATTACATAGAAACTAATTGGTATCCTCAGTGGGAGTGGCATGGGATGCTTTTAAGGCAGTTGTTAGAGGACGTATAATTCAATTTGCTTGTCATTGCAAAAAGCTTAAAGAAAAAGAACTTTAAAAAAGCAATATCAAAAGGGCTGAAACAAAGATGAAATGTCATATGACACCTAGTGGTCTTAGGGATTTAAAGCCCTTTAATTTAGGGCTATGTAACTACCATATGTGTTTCAGTCAAACCAAGTAAACTGCACACAGCCTGCTTTAAGTAGCTGTTCATTTTCACGAGCCACTGTGACTTCCGTAACGATGTGACGTCCGATCTACTCAGTCACCGCCTTCACCAACCAACGTCCCACCCTCCTTTTGTCAAACCCAGACAACAACGCATCCATTCCATTATTGAGCAACAACAACACGAAAACAAGTGGAGAAAACCCTGTTCAGTCGATAGATGCCACGCTACGATCATTACACAGGCTTCAGAACAACGTGAATATAAGAGACCAGCGGCACGTCAACTTCAGCCTCTTTCACACAGCCATTCCGGTAAATACACGGATAATTTTTCCCACGATTTGTTCCGGAATTGTTTAATTTGGTTCATTCACAGTTGTTTTCCGGAATCTGTGCGTGCTTTACACACAACCCATAAAGACATGTGACGTTTGGATGTAAGATTTAATGCGAAGCATACGTTTCACGAAACTGAAACTAACTTGAACAAACTGTGCTTCAGCGCTGATAGTGAGGAGCTGGCTCTGCCTGATGATCGCTGCTTCATTCCACTTTGCACGTATTTTTTTGTCGTGAAGAGACCCATGATAACGTGCATCATTACTACAACACTGCCTTTATGATTCTGGCTTTTGTTCACACAGCGCTCGTTCCCGTAATTTTCCAGAATCAGCGCGCATTGTGAAAGGGGCTTTACTAAGGCAACAGTTCTGTAGCTTACTGTATTCAGTGTTTGAAAAAGAAAAAAACATTAATGATCATTCTGAAATATCTTTGAAACCATAAGCTGCCTCAATAAGAAAAGACAATGCTTTTCCTGGGGTTGTAACAGGGGGGAGAAGTACATAAGCTTATGCTTTATGCTGATGACATTTTATTATTTGTTTCTGATCCTAGCAGTATCCACACAGTAGTACAGCTCCTGTTTAACCAATCCTGCATTGAGAGAGGTTAGGACCGCCTACCTTATTAACATACGGACACACAAATACAGAAATAGGTACATGTAGAAATACATAAATACATGTAGTACAATAAAAAATTATACTTTTGACATAATTATTCATTTATACGCACTTATTTATTTATTTTAGTATTTATTTATGTATGTGTTTCTACATTTATGTATGTCGTCATTTTTTCATTTATGCGTTTCTTTTTTGAGAACTTGGGTCCGTTCTTCGTACCTCGTTAACTAAGTTAGCTGGATTTGATTGTTGACTATTTGGCATTATCTTGGATTGTTTGGTTCTTCGAAGCTCATCCTGGACTTGCTGTCATAGCAACAGCTGCGCAAGATTAAACCTGCTCTGGAGCAGGTTTATTTCATGTAAACAGGATTTAGGCTGCGCTCCTGGCGGGTTATGATTGGTTGAAATGGCGAGGTCACATCTGATTGGTTAAAGAGCACGACTGACGCGGACTGACTCACGTGGGAAAAGTAAAGTATCTTGCAAGAAAGTGTATATATATGACAGGTTCCAAAAAATATTTGGCAGCACAACTGTTGATATTCTCCAACATTGATCATTCTAATAATAAATCAGCATATTAGAATGATTCCTGAAGGATCGTGTGACACTTAAGACTGGAGTAACAGCTGATAAAAATTCTGCTTTTCATCACAGGAATAAATTCTATTTCAAAGTATGTTAAAATATATTAAAAAAAACAAAAACATTATTTTATTTTGTAAAAACAATTTGCAATATTACAGTTTTTTCTGTTTTTTTAATCAAATAAATGCAGTCTTGATGAGCATAAGAGACTTCTTTAAAGACTATTACAAGTCTTACTGACCCCAAACTTTTGAACCGTAGTGTATAAAAAAAACATATCAAGGAAAAAACATGTAACATGGGCAGCATTAACATGCTTAATTTGTTCACTTCTTTTTTGCCAGCCCTCTCTCCTTGCTTTTCCAGCCTTTGCAGTTATCCCTTGCGTTTTAATTAAACTCTGAAACTCCTGAAATCCCTCAAACAAGAGTTCTTGCTCTGCTGCAGAAAAATACTGAGCGCGCTCCTTCGTCATGTTCGCCGACCAATCACAGAGTTGCCGATCAATGTTTCTACTATCGATACGTAGCCCCTTTTAAGCCACCAGGTGATCTCAGATTACTTCATCCATCTATACTAATCATCAACAACAGGTGCGTTCGGAGAACCGGAATAGCGAGCTCATAGTTAGTGCGATAATTTGATCTTGGATGTGTCATTTGATCCTGGATGTAGTAAGCGAGGTACGAAGAACGGACCCCAAGAGTCAAATGAAACTCTGGAGTTTACAGAAAGCAGCTGTTTCATTCTCATATTTCACAGATCTGAATTTAAAAATGAACGATCACACGATGAAACCCATCTTTGGGGAAAAAAATATTTAAAGTGTAATTGGATTATTTAGTTTGGCTCATGTCCAAGATTAGACTACATGGAGAGGGCGGGGTTCATGACTTATACTGCAGCTGGCCACCAGGGGGTGATCGAAAACATTTGGCTTCACTTTTCTTTTCTCTCGGACTCGTGCGGCACACTTGATAAAGACACAATATTTCATCAAAACTGTCTGCAGGCGCATGAAGCTGTTTATTGAAAGTTTCTCTCGAAGAGTGAAAAGTTCATGATAAAAGAAACTGTTTGAGAATCAAACAATATAAGAATGAGCAGCGTTCTGTGATTGACTGACAGAGACACACTTGATCATCTGTTTGATCACTACATGAACAGCCTTAAATAAAACCATCCAGAACAGCATTAAAGAAGCAGAAACTGATCAATGACGCATCATAAGATGACACTCAAACAATGAATGAAAAACCAACACTCACCTCAAATTATATGTGTAGATCTTTCTGCTTCCTATGAACTGTCTGGTTGAACAAAAGATCTGAAATCTCTTTCACTTCTAGCAGAACCAGAATGACAGTCATCTAAACTCTGAAATCTGATTCGTCAGTTAAAAAAGAAAGGTTGTTCTTAGGAAACACCGATAAACTTAGAAGTAGTTCTAAAAGTTTGTGACTATATGCTTTGAACATGTGCATGTAAGATATTTTTACGTGTGCGTCATTGTTGATTGAACAGCGATGCTTTCCGTGTTAAAAGGCGATTGTGTGAGATAAATAAAAATCATAACTTCATTATTTAATCTTTAATTTGTGTCGCCCTGCTAAAAAAAAAAAAAAAAAAAACGCTAAAATCAGCTGTTGTTTAAGCTGGAGGAAGCTGGTTTTAGCTGGTCTCCCAGGCCAAAACCCCTCTAAAACCAGCCTGCCGACCAGCTATGACCAGCTAAAACCAGCCAACCAGCTTAGGCTGATTTTAGCTGTTTTTTTCACCAGGGCGATTAGGATTCATTCAGGTAAACAAAGTGTTTCTATCGTTTAGTAGTTTGTGATTCATTTTGCAACGTTTCGTGATGACAAAAAAAGAAAAGAAAAAAAGACTGGGTCAATTTGTGTAGTATGAGTGACATGCTGACTGCTAGAAGTTTTTATTTATAACTTTTTGGCTCAAGGTCTGCATTTAAACTTTACTTTCTGCAGAACAGTCAAGTTCTTCCACACTGACTGAATCAATCCTTTCTTTTTGAACCTTGTACACAGAGGCATTGTCATGTTCAAATAGAAGAGGGTCATGTCCAAACTGTTGCTATAAGATTAGAAACACTCAATCCCCTAGAATATCATTATGTGCTTAAACATTGAGATTTGTACTCATGGAAATTACTAAAGTAGTCAAACAAGTTCATTAAGTATATAAGCATGCTGAACAAGGTAAATTACGACACAAGCATAAATAATATACAACAATATTTAAAAAAATCCTGTAAAACGCCAGAGAACAGGGAGGTGTTTAAGTGTAGATTTACAGCAAGGATGAGATCTATAATGGAAGATAGGGCTTTATCACTGAACCCTTTAAAAACAAATGGCAAAATCTTAAACTGAATCCTACAATACACTGCTATTAATTAATTATTTCAGTTTTGTTATTATTGTGCTGGAGGAAGTTATTTGACAACCACTTTATGTTTTTATTTGCCAGATCTCTGACTGTCTCAGATCCACTCGATGCTTCCCACTTCACCACATACCAGTGTCCATCAAAACAACTGAGGACATGAGTGAGAGCAGACGAGAAAAACAACCCTCAGAGCATTTCATCACAACAGGTCAAACTGGTTTTCAAGATGATAGAAGTGTTTTCTGCTAGTATGAACACTCATTGGTGGCATTCAGATTTTACCACACAACTGTCCTGGATTTCAGGAGATAAAACCACCACAGTGTTGATGACAACCTCTTGTGTTTGAAAAGACAGTTGAAGCAAGACTGAGAAAAAATGAACTGATTAAATGTTAATTTTCATGGGGCTGATGAGTCCTCGAGAGATGTCGGCATTGTTCAGGCTGTCAGTCCAAATCCGATTATTGTTCTTTTCAGATTTGTGTCCTGTGAGCCTTTTTATTTCACTGAATATGTGACGTCACTTCCTGTTTGTTGTAGCGCATGTCTTGAGTTGAAGCTCCGTCAAGTTAAACTATTATTTTCTATTTTTAAATCTAAAAACAATTCTATACACCATCATTTTTGTTTTACATAACATGTGAATATACCCCCTGTTGTGTTTTACAACAAAAACAATCGGAACGCCTTTTTATCATTAGTTTTTATTTGCTTTCACGAGTCTGCTACTAAGTTAGCTTATAGCCCGTTTAGCATTTGTCAGCGTGGTTGCTAATCTTGAATACACTGTTTATTCTCTATTCACATACATTTAAACTGTTTACTAACTGTTACTTGCTTTAATGGTGAATTTGTGTCTACCTTTGAGTGCAGGTGAAGACACGTTTGAGCTGCACTCGGTTCTGATGGAGCTGGAGGCTGTGGAGAGGCAGATCCAGGGCTTGTTGACCAGCCAGATTGAGCTGCGCGAATGAAAGGCTGCACTCGAATCTGCCCGGGTAAGTGTACAGCTAGATCCTAACACTCCCATAACCTCCACTCTGTGTGATTCTCTGCACAGGTCCGGCGCACCCAGGACGCGATCCTTCCAGATGTCGTTCACTCCGGCGCCGGGACACCACGGACCCTGGGTGCAGCAGCAGAGGAAAGCGTGAGCCAGGCCCCGGGCCAGGACCTCTCCCCCTCCGCCGCCCCCGGTCTTCGAGATCTCCACCCGGAACCGCTTCGCTCCCCTCCGCGAGACGGAACGCGACGCTGTGATCGTCGGAGACTCCATCGTCCGGTACGTTCGTGCTAACTTAGCTAACGGTAAAGTGCACACTCGTTGTCTCCCAGGTGCTCGCATTCTTGATGTCTCTTCACAGATACCTGCCATCCTGAAGGACTATGTGAGCGTCGGTGCGATCGTCCTGCACGCAGGGGTGAACGACGTCAGGCTGTGGCAGACGGAGGTCCTGAAGAGGGATTTCGGGAGCCTGATCGAGACGGTTCTCAGCACAGCGCCCGCGACGAGAATCATCGTGTCAGGACCGCTTCCCACGTATCGACGTGGACACGAAAGGTTCAGTAGACTTTTTGCTCTAAATGAATGGTTGTTGTCATGGTGTGAAGAACAGAAACTGCTCTTTGTCAATAATTGGAATCACTTCTGGGAGCGTCCTAGGCTTTTCCGCGCTGATGGCCTGCACCCCAGCAGAGTCGGAGCAGAACTCCTGTCGGACAACATCTCCAGGACGCTGCGCTCCATTTGACTAGTAAGCAATTCTTCAAATAGTTGCGATGATGGCTTTTGTTATGCACATTTAAACGATAGTATTGGTGCTGTCCAACCTATAGAGACTGTGTCTGTTCCTCGAATAGTGAAGTCAAAACAAACATTTTATGCAGGATCTAGAAAAAACCTAATCGTGATTAAACCAGAAAAATGCACAGTAAATGAACATAAACAATTTTTAAAGCTTGGGCTCCTAAATATTAGATCACTCGCACCCAAAGCACTTATTGTAAATGAAATAATCACAGATAATAATTTTGATGTACTCTGTTTGACTGAAACTTGGCTAAAAACAAACGATTATATTGGTCTGAATGAGTCTACTCCACCAAACTATTGTTATAAGCATGAGCCTCGTCAGATAGGTCGTGGCGGTGGTGTTGCAACAATTTATAGTGATATTTTCAATGTTACTCAGAAAACAGGGTACAGGTTTAATTCATTTGAAGTACTCCTACTCAATGTTACTCTGTCAGATATGCAAAATAAATCTCTCCTATCTCTTGCTCTGGCTACTGTGTATAGACCTCCAGGGCCGTATTCAGATTTGCTAAAATAATTTGCAGATTTCCTCTCAGACCTATTGGTTAATTTTGATAAACCATTAATTGTTGGAGATTTTAACATTCATGTTGATAATACAAATGATGCGTTAGGACTTGCGTTTAATGACCCTCTAATACACTAGCAGCCATTGCCCCAATCAAGCTAAAAAAGGTTAGAGAAAAACGTACTGCACCGTGGTACAACAGTAATACCCATTCTCTCAAAAAAGAAACTCGTAATCTTGAGCGTAAATGGAGAAAAACTAACTTAGAAGTTTTTAGAATTGCATGGAAAAACAGTATGTCCAGCTGTAGACGGGCTTTAAAAGCTGCTAAAGCCGAGTATATCCACCAACTCATAGAAAAAAACCAAAACAATCCAAGGTTTTTATTTAGCACAGTGGCTAGATTACAAATAACCAAACACCTCCTGACCTGAATATTCCTGCACAGTTTAATAGTAACGTCTTTATGAATTTCTTTACTGATAAAATAGACAACATTAGAAATACAATAACTAATATAGATACTACAGCAACTGATACTTCAACATTAGTCATTACACCGGAAGAAAAACTCCAGTGCTTTACAACTATAGAACAGAAAGAATTAAATAAACTTATCACCGCATCTAAACCAACAACATGCCTATTAGATCCTGTACCCACTAAATTACTAAAAGAGTTGTTACCTGTAGCAGAAGTACCGCTTCTTAATATTGTTAACTCATCGTTATCTTTAGGTCATGTCCCAAAACCATTCAAACTAGCGGTTATTAAACCTCTTATTAAGAAACCACAGCTAGACCCTGGTGAATTGGCAAATTATAGACCCATTTCTAATCTTCCATTTATGTCTAAAATTCTAGAAAAAGTTGTGTCCGCTCAATTGTGCTCCTTCTTGCAAAATAATAATATCTTTGAAGAATTTCAGTCAGGTTTCAGGCCCCATCATAGCACAGAAACTGCACTTGTAAAAATCACAAACGACTTGCTACTTGCGGCAGATCAAGGCTGCGTCTCATTGCTAGTTTTACTTGATCTTAGTGCTGCGTTCGACACTATAGATCATGACATACTTATAGATCGATTACAAAACTATACAGGTATTCAAGGGCAGGCTTTAGGATGGTTCAGATCATACCTGTCCGATCGCTACCACTTTGTTTATTTAAACGGGGAGTCATCGCAGCTAACACCAGTAAAGTATGGAGTGCCACAAGGATCTGTCCTAGGTCCTCTGCTATTTTCAATTTACATGTTACCCCTCGGTAATATTATTAGGAAATATGGGATTAGTTTCCATTGTTATGCTGATGACACTCAACTATATATTTCAACAAGACCAGATGAAACTTCTAACTTAGCAAAGTTAACAGAGTGTGTTAAAAATGTGAAAGACTGGATGACCAATAATTTTCTACTGTTAAATTCAGGTAAGACTGAGATATTACTTATTGGACCAAAAACAGTACACTGAATCTCTTAAACTGCAATTTGCAACTAGATGGATGTACTGTTATTTCCTCTACAGTCAAAAATCTGGGTGTTATATTAGACAGCAACCTGTCTTTTGAAAATCATATTTCCTATGTTACAAAAACAGCATTCTTCCATCTTAGAAACATTGCTAAGCTATGGAACATGTTACCTGTTTCTGATGCAGAAAAGTTAGTTCATGCATTCATGACGTCTAGACTGGACTATTGTAATGCACTACTAGGTGGTTGTCCTGCTTCTTCAATAAATAAGCTACAGGTAGTCCAAAATGCAGCTGCTAGAGTCCTTACCAGATCAAGAAAATATGATCATATTACCCCAATTTTACAGTCTCTGCACTGGCTACCTGTTAGGTTCCGTATCACTTACAAAATATTACTTCTTACCTATAAGGCCCTTAATGGTTTAGCTCCTGCATACCTAACTAGTCTCCTACTACGCTACAATCCCTCACGCTCCCTAAGGTCGCAAAACTCTGGACTTTTAGTAGTACCTAGGATAGCAAAGTCCACTAAAGGAGGGAGAGCCTTTTCTCATTTGGCTCCCAAACTCTGGAATAGCCTTCCTGATAACATTCGGGGTTCAGACACACTCTCTATGTTTAGATCTTGGGTATATAAGATGGTGGCGCGCACCACTCATTCAGGTTTTTGCTGAAGAGCCCGGCGTCAGCTCGATGTCACCTCACTGATTCATGGCTTCAGAGATCATCACCCCACATTTTTAATAATGTTCCCCCTGTGGTCCATTTATAATCATGGTAAACTACAAAAGCTGTCAAAATTGTGAAATTAATTAAAAATAAATTGTCATTTTTTATTCTGGTCTGAAGAATGTTTACAATCCCTGAACTGTCACCGTCCCCTCTGTGGGATGCCCAAGTTTACTTCACCATTTTACAAATAAATCCTAAAATAATCATGATAAGCTATATAACATTGGAAACGTTTACGGCTCCTAAATAGATTTTTACATTTTATTGTGTTACAAATTATGGTAACACTTTAGAATAGGGAACACTTATTCACTATTAACTATGACTTTTTCCTCAATCAATTCCTAATTTGCTGCTTATTAATATTTAGTAAGGCGGTGGTTAAGTTCAGGTATTTGGTAGGATTAGGGATGTAGAATAAGGTCATGTAGAATAAGGCATTAAAATGTGCTTAATTAGTACTAATAAATGGCTAATATTCTAGTAATATGCATGCTAATAAGCCACTAGATAATAAACCGTAAAATAAAGTGTTGCCCATATTATTACGTAATTTGTACTGAACAGACTAATAACAAGCAGATAAATAATATAGAGGTTGTTGTCTCCTTAAGAAACAATAACATTAGATGAAACAATCTTCAGAGAAAATCGAATTTGGTGTCGATAGCGACAAATAATTTAAATATCACTTCACCTTGTGTGCAGAATGAAGGACTTTTACAAATGGCACTTTTTAATGTAAGATCAATTACTTGGAAAACATTTCTCATCCATGATATTTTACTTGAGAAAAAGTTACATTTCATGTTTTTAACAGAAACCTGGCTTAATCAAAATGGGGCGCATGCCCACCATCTTATACATTCTTGCAAAAGGTTCGCTGTGACAAGAAGGCTGGTGGGATAGCCACTGTATTTAGGAAATCACTGGATTGTAAAGAGATTGCTTTGGTAACTTCACTACTTTTGAGTATTTGGCATTAGAAATAATAGATGGTAAATGTTTAGTTGTCACAGTTTATCGACCTCCTAAACAAAATTCTGGTTTTATATCTGAGTTCTCTGAACTATTATCTTTGTGTTTTACTAGCTATGATAAAATATTCATTGTGGGTGATTTCAATATTCATGTCGATAACAAAGGTGATCGTAAAGCGGTGGAGTTTCTAGAGGTGTTACATTCTTTTAGTTTTACACGTTAATGGACCTACACACATAATAAAGACCATACGCTTGACCTCATAATCTCACACGGTGTTAATGTTAATAGAAGTGAAATAACTGACTTGGCAATCTCAGATATCATTTCTGTTTATTTTCTGATTGTAAAATTAACATCACATTCCATCCTAAAGAAAAACTAATTAGAAAGCGTTTTCTTAATGCATCGACTTCGGAGTCTTTTCTTAATGAGATTCAACAAGTGCCTTTATCATTGAGGGATGTGCCTAATGTTCATGATAAAGTTGATCATTTTAATGCTTTACTAAAATCAACTCTTGATATAGTGGCTCCAGAAAATACCAAAAAAAGGTCGGTATAGAAAATTACAAAATTACAATTAATTATAAATTACGCCATGGAAAAACCATCTCATTCGTCAACTGAAGAAGAAATGCCGAAAGTCAGAACGTCTGTGGAGAAAAACTAAATTAACTATTCACCATGAGATTTTACTTTCTAATATTTCTGAATACACAAAAACTGTACGTTCTGAAAGACAAATTTTCTATTCAAAAATGATGAACGAAAATAGTAATAATCCTAGAAAACTCTTTTCCACCATAGATTGTCTTGTAAACAATAAATCTGATGATTGTTTTGATCCACCATCTGTAGCTATGTGTGAAGATTTAGCTACATTTTTTAATAATAAGATAACTCAAATTAGAAATGATATCACTCATACTGATCAGTCTTTTATGCATGCATTGGGAAGTCATCCATCCCATTAAATGGAAATGTTTAGGATGGTTAATAAAGATAATTTTTTACAAATTATCTCTCAGTTAAATTCCTCTTCTAGCTGCCTTGATTCTATGCCAACAGTGTTCTTTAAAAACGTTTTGCACGGTCTGATTGACTATGTCTTCGATATAGCAAATACTTCACTAGAGATGGGCATTTTTCCTAATGCTTTTAAAAATGCTGTTGTGAAACCCCTTTTAAAAAAAACTTAACCTAGACAGTTCCCTCCTTAATAACTATAGGCCCATTTCTAATATTTCATTTTTAAGTAAGATCTTAGAAGAAGTTGTATTGCAGCAGCTAAATCAATTTTTAGATAAATATAGTATTCGGGAGAAATATCAGTCTGTTTTCAGACGAGGTCATAACACGGAAACAGCATTATTAAAAGTAGTAAATGATCTGAGATTAAATACAGACAAAGGTAATGCATCAGTATTAATTCTCGTGGATCTAAGTGCAGCATTCGACACGGTTGATCATAGTATTTTGATAAACAGATTGGAAAAACGTATAGGTCTCTCTGGCAATGTTTGAAATTGGTTCAAAACGTATATTACAGAAAGGACATTTTTAGTGAATATAAGTGATTGTACATCAAAGAAACATTATATTTTATATGGTGTTCTACTAGGTTCAATTCTTGGGCCAGCTCTATTCTGGTTATAAATGCTTCCTTTGGGTAGTATAATTCAAAAATGACATGATTTACCACATTTATGCTGATGATATACAACTATATATTTCAGTTGAACCCAGAGACAACGTTGTAATGAAAAGACTCTCAAAATATCTGGCTAGCATTGTAAAGTGGATGAATGTAAACTTTTTAAAATTGAACAAAGATAAAACTGAAGTTGTAATCGTGGGTAAAACATCTGAGCGGGAGAGGATTGAAGCTGAATTGGGTTCCTTAGCCTCACAATTTAAGAAAGAGGTAAAGAACCTGGGAGTCATTTTGGATTGTGATCTAAGTTTTAAGTCACATATTAATCATGTTACAAAAACATGCTTCTATCACTTGAGAAATATTGCCAAGATTTGCCCATTTCTATCTCTTAATGATGCTAAAAAAACTAATTGATACGTTTATCTTCTCTCGACTCGACTACTGTAATGCTGTGTACACTGGTTTACCTAAAGGTTCAATAGTTAAGCTGCAGTTGAGACAAAATGCAGCAGCTAGAGTATTAATGAAACTGAAGAAAAGAGAACATATTACACCGGTCTTAATGGAATTACATTGGTTACCAGTGCACTAAAGGATTGATTTTAAGATTCTTACACTAGTTTATAAAGCATTACACAACCTGACACCTTCTTATATTTCTGACTGTTTATCAAGATACACTCCTAACCGAATGCTACGTTCCTCTAGTGCTGGACTTTTAACATATTACACAGTAAAACTCAAGCGATCTGGCGGTACTTCTTTTAGTCACTATGCCCCAAACATCTGGAACTGCATGTCTTCTGAATGAAGTTAGAGAGTCCACTAATATCCATGTCTTTAAAAAGCTTGTAAAGACATATCTCTTTAAAGTTGCTCATGAGCATAATTAGCTTGTGAAGTGTGTAATGTTGCATGTTTTTATTTTCAGTTTTTAATACTTAGATTGTTATACTCTTTTCTTACTTTTGTGTAGTTATGTAATTGTTTATTTTTATATTTTTTAATTTGCTCATATTTTAATACGTTATTTTAAGTTTTAATTATCTTACATTGATGTTTTTTTTATGTTTTTTCATGCCTGTGAAGCACTTTGAGATGCATTTATGTATGAAAGGTGCTATACAAATACAATTATTATTATTACTATTATACTTCATAACAGGAGTTCTGAGCTCTGAAATGTCTTTCGCTTCTATCAGGAAGAGACGTGAGAATGAGAGTCAGTCATCTAATCTCTAATCTCTCATCTACTCTGTTATCAGCTCAAATGAAACCTTCATTCTCAGGAAACTTGTTGAACTTGGAAGTTGCTTTACAAGTTTGTGAATGTGCTTTCAAAGTCAGAAGTGTTTCAAGTGTCAGTTCAGTATATTTATACTGTTGTGTCATGTTTGGCTGGACGCTGATGGCTGTTCACAATAAAAGGTCAATTTGTCAAATCAATGGGAAAAAACCCATAGCTTCTTGATTTATTCTTTAATATGTGACAGTTAGCATTCATCGTGGAACATATACAGAGTATTTCTTATCATTGTAGTTTGAGTGGTATGATTACTGATATGCGTATGTCCTTGTATTTTAGTAACTAAAATATATTTATATAGCACCATTATATACAGCAGAGCTGATCAATGACCAAGCAGGATTGGGTTCACATATTGGCATCACAGACGGGAAAGTCAGTCAGACAGGGATCTCAACTGCTGGAAAAATAACCTTTGACCTTTTTCAGCTGCAGCTCAATGGCTGCCCATAGATTTCAGAAAATACAAGATCAACCACAGATGCAATAGTAATTAATGAAGTGGAAAAGGACATTAAAATGAAAGAGCCAGTGGTAATAATATGTTTTGACGTTGAAGAAGCTTATTATTCCACGTGGAGAAAATGCTTAGTTAAATTACATTAAAATTGATATTAAATTTAGTAAAATGGGAAGCTATAGAAAGAAGTCATATGAACTCCAGGGAAACACATCTTTTTGGTTATCAGAAGAAAAAGCAAAGACATATAATATGAAAGTTCATCAGAACAACCCCAGTTAGTAACATTCCTCACTTACTTTGAGAATGAACAACACTGATCAAAAAGAAAGAAATAGAAATGTGGAGGAAGACAGAAACATTAGACAATATCACAAAATACAAAAGTCAGTCCTAAAAACATGATAAAATAGAAGGACATATCATTTCAAGGCAAAATCATACAGGACTAAATGCTTTGTCCTACATGTTTGTTCTGTGTTGCACTGAGCATTAAAGAACATGCTGAGCATTAAATGAAGAACTCTATTCGACACAAAGAGGACTGAATTCAGATTAAATGACAAAAGTTAAGTAGAAGAACTAGTCTTTTATTGGGATGTCAAAAGGGGTGTGCTGTGCATTTAAGTGTTTAAATAAATGCAAAATTCAGTTTTCTAGCGTTGGCAAGCTGTGTGAAATGCTGAATTATTATTGGATGTAACAATGTGATGCTCTATCAAACAAGAAGCGTTTTTTTTTTGTGAGGCAAAGACAAACTATGTCTCATTTCTCTCCTTATATCACAAATCATTTGATAGTAAACACGAATCCGTCACTGGCGATTAATGTTGTGACGATTCATGACAAAGTAAATGCAAGAACATGAATGCAAATATGTTTAATGACACCTTTTACAAACCAATAGCAAATGTTTTAGCGAAACACTTCCCTGTTCTGTATTTAATGGTAAACTGACTAGAAACTAGAACTTAGAGAACTGATTGAGACGCACACAGATAGTTCATTTATTATTTAATGTCTTTCTGTTAGTCATTCTCATCTTAAATATGACAAATTCTCCAAACACACAGACAAATCCAAGGGACACACTAGTCTTTTCTTAAAGAGAATAAAAAGTGTTGAAGATGACAGTGAAGACAACCGTGAAGATACTGAGGAACAAACAGGTTGGTTTTCATTCTCAAAGCTGAATCTTATCTGATCCTGATTAGAATCAGTCAAGCTTTACACAAGAATACTGCAAAATAAAAACCAAAATCTCTTATCCCTGGTTTAACAGACAAGGCTTAAGCTTTTTCCCAAACTAAAATTTAACGTTAATACGTCAGTGGCCTTATTTTCTCAAGATGCACACCAGTAGTGTTTTTTTTTCCCTAAGTCATGTTTATAAAAATACTTTAATGTCCCACTTTAGTCTAAGCCCTGTCTGTTAAACCAGCCCTTAGTGTCATATAATACAGATATAAAAGTGAATTAGATCCTTCATGAACCTATGTCCTAATATATATTCATATTTCTTTCTCTCTCTTCGAAAACTTTAGCCCCTATGCGGTACAATCCTCAGACACCAGGTGCCACTATAAAATGAAATCTAATGCTAACACAGACATTTCTCATGTGTATTGAGGCTGGATTTATTTGAACAAAAACACAAAAAACTGTCATCTTGAGAAGTATTATTACAATTTAAATAAGCCTTTTTCTGTTTTAATAAAATATAATTTATTCATGTGATTCAAAGCTGAATTTTCATCAGCCATTACTCCAGTCTTCGGTCACATGATCTTTCAGAAATCATTCAGATTTATTAACAATATGCTGATTTATTATGATGGAAACAGCTGCTTAACATTTTGTTGAAACTGGGTTTTTGATTTGATGATTAAAAAAGTTAAAAAGGACAGCATTTAATCAAAATATAAATCTTTTTAAACAATATAGGTCTTTGCTTTCATTTTTTAACAACTTAACACATCCTTGCTGAAAACAATTATTAATTCCTTGCTGAATTAAAAAAACTAAACAAAACTACTAGCCCTAAATATATGAATGGTAGCGTATATTTTTAAATAAGTATAATAAAAATATAATAAATTATAAATATTAAATAAATATTTAAAATATCACTTTTTATTAATTTAACACATCCTTGATGTATAAAAGTATTATAAAATCATGAATAAATCACTATTTTAGATTGCAATAATATTTGTCTGTCATTTCAATAAAATAAACAACTTCAATGAGCATAAATAATAAATAAATAAAAATCTGTGTGATCCCAAAATTGTGAGCGGTAATATACAATCATGCTTTGACTATTCTGCAGGAGTTAAATAAATGTGAGAATTATCAAAAATGCTGGTTGTGGTAAAAAAAGAAATAATAGGGTTTAACTAAGCTACGAGGGACAGGTGTTTGGTGTATTATTTTATTTAATATTTTCTTGACCTTTTTTTGGTGTCTCTTGCCTTTAAACTCAGGTTAACTTTTATTTGTATTTTTAATCTTAGACCTGATGCTGGCTGAAATGGATGAAACGGAAAAGAAAACTCTTTTATTTGCTTCTAGACTGAAAAATCTCAAACCGAGTTTTCTTCTCAGAAGAGAGCGCTAGAATTGATTTTGGTTGTCAACAGTGTGGAAACACTTTCAGTCAAAAGGTAAGCCTTCCGTTTGATATGAAGACTGACAGCGGAGAGACGCTGTATACCTGCCAGGAGTGTGGAAATAGATGGACTGAGAAAAGAAGCCTTGAAATCCACATGAGAATTGACTCCGGAGAGAAGCCGTTGGTATGTGTTCAGTGTGGCAGTAGTTACAGAAGTAAAGCTAACTTTAATGGCCACATGAGGAAACACTGGTGAAAACTGTTGTGGAAGGAGTTTGAGATCCAGGAGCTGAGAGCTTTCTCTGAATAACAGCACATGTACAGACGGCTGATCAAAGCTCTCCAACTCCATCTGGATTAAAGCTGTTTTTGAAAAAGGAGAAGAAAATGCTAAACTGGTCAGAGGTAGAATGAGCTGCAACTAGATACTTTAGATTCACCAGATTGGTTACTTTAAAACAGTCTTTATTTTTAGACCTAAAATCAGCATTTTGGCAGCTACAAACCACATTTGGTTTTCTAATTCAACATTCTGGTTTTGTCAAACACACCTCAAACAAATGAGATTAAGCTCTTTGAATTAATGGACCATTATTTTTCATATCACGGACAGGACAAAATTATGGATCATTCAATGTTGAGGAAAAAAACAGGGAATCATCAAACAAAAAACTGAATGACTGCTTTGTTGCTCCTCTTCTGGCATTTATGATGGCCTGAGTTCTTTAAGACATGGACTTGACAAATGAAAAACAATACTCTTCATCAAGCTGGTTTCCTGACAGTCCCACTTCATCAAATACAGAAGTGTTTTACTCATACTGTTGTTCATTCAGTTTGTCAGTGTTTGATTGGTTTTACTACATCTGCTACTATATCTGTTTTTTGCCTGTTTTTTAATGGACCACTCACAGAAAAACCTAAATTCAGTCAATGACACACATACAACACACAGCTCCTAGAAAATGCTGCACATATTTTCCTTTCTGAGGTGAATAGATGTTGTTTTCTGGCTGTCAGTGCAAGTTCTTGCCTTGTTCTTGTCTGGAGATCTTCATCTCATGAAAGACAATAAACCAGTAATACTTTTGAGTTTTCAGAGTCATGTTTGTGTAGTGTTTTAAACCTTCAAACTTTGACAATCTTTCCTGTGTTGAGCAAATATATCTCATAAAGCTGTCCTCCACACCAGACCAACTGAATATTTGACAAATAAAAAAAATAAATGAGTTTGACTTTCACCATTTTTTAATTCCCCCGTTTGTGGCGTCAAAAAGAAAGACCATTTGGCGTGAAAGTAAATAATGACTGACTTTTCATTTTTTGTGTGAACTTTAGCTTAGTTTAGCTCAGTCTTAGTCAAATTATTTGTCAAAAACTATTTTAAATTGAGAAAAATATCATTGATTAGTTTAAATAAGTAATTACATTGAACACTACTATTTTGGAAACTATGGATTTGTGTTTTGTATCTCTTTTTATCATTTATTAATTGAGGACAAGTCTGATGAGTTTGGAGATGTCCTTACAGACAATGACACAAATCCAGTTCATGACCAAACTCATGTCTTCAGAAGAAATAGGACTCAAACTGTTAGGTCTAAATACAACACAATTACAAAAGAGACTAATCAATATTGTGTTCATTGTTCTTAATAGTGGCTCTCTGTGTACTTTCAGGTTCATTAACTTCATGTCATGGGAACTGTGATATTGTGAGTCACTTTTTATTATTCATGAACAAATGTGCAATGGTGCATTCCCAGTTATTAAAGGGATAGTTCACTCAGAATGAAAGATTCTGTCATTAATTACTCATCCTCATGTCGTCACAAACCTGCAAGACCTTCGTGTCACGGTACATGCATCTGTTGTGTTTTTCTCTGTCTCGTGATTATGTGTTGTGTGTGTGTGTGTTACGTCATGCTCCCCAGCACGCTGCCAATCAGTCCTCCACAGGTGCATCTCATCATCTCCGGCTATATATACTCACCTCGTTCTCATCTCTCCTGTCGATAGTTCATTCTGGATTGGGTTCGTGTCGGGATTGTTGGTCGTGTCTTCGTCTCAGTTGGATTTGTATTTCGTCAGTGTTCACCTGGATTTACTCACCTTCACGGGATCATCACGCCACGTCATCACCGCCAT
Source organism: Garra rufa (assembly GCF_049309525.1). Taxonomy (NCBI): domain Eukaryota; kingdom Metazoa; phylum Chordata; class Actinopteri; order Cypriniformes; family Cyprinidae; genus Garra; species Garra rufa. The sequence continues at coordinate 58,024,998 of NC_133364.1, forward strand.
CAAGCCCCTGTGTCACCCAGCCGAGAGATTTCACCACGTTGCAGTTTGTTCATCTTGTTTGTCTTTAATAAACATCCATTTCACTGCATTTGCTTCCTCGTCTCTGTTTGCACCGTCACAGAACTATCGACCAGGAATGGAAGCAGCAGGGTCCACTCGTCTCACTTTGGAGGAATGTCTGCTGTCTTGTGTCTCTCGGCTGGAAGCCCAGGAGAAGAGCTCAACGGACACGGGAACGGCCGTTCGAGCTCTTGTGACACAGGTGTCCGACCTGACCCAGCGTATGCAGCAGATGCAACTTCCCGCTGCGCCGCCCACGCCTCCCATGCCGGCCGCTCCGGTTCCCCTTCCTGGACCATCTGGGGCTGCCCACCAACCGGAGCCCCGCCTTCCCCCACCAGAGCTGTACAGTGGTGAGCCGAACTTTTGCCGAGCTTTCCTCACTAGATGTACGATGCATTTTTCTTTACAGCCTCGCACGTTTCCTAGTGAGGAGAGCAAGGTGGCGTTCACGCTCACCCTGTTAACGGGGAAGGCAGCCCTTTGGGGCACGGCGGTGTGGGAAAACCAGGATCCGTGTTGTGCCTCGTTCTCTGCACTTGCCGCCGAGATGAAAAGGGTGTTCGACCGCGCAGCCAACGGAAGAGAGGCTGCGCGGAGATTAACGGACCTCAAGCAGGGGGAGAGGTCCGTTTCAGACTATTCTATTGAGTTTCGCACCCTGGCGGCGGAGTGCCGATGGAACGAGGAGGCGCAGTGGGACATGTTCCTGCATGGGCTGGCTGACCGCGTCCAGCAGGAGATCTACGCCCTGGACCTGCCCGCAGACCTCAACGCCTTGATCGACCTGGCACTGCGGGTGGACGCTCGACTCTCCCGAGCCGAGCGGCGGTGGTTACCCGCTCGGCTTCCCCCTGGGGAGGGACTCCCATCTCGAGCCAGCGGCAGAGACGCGGTCAGTCCCTTCGACGATCACGAGCCTATGCAGGTGGGTCGGGCTCGGCTTACTCGGGAGGAGAGGGAGAGGCGGAGATCCCATGGACTGTGTATGTACTGTGGGGCAGCTGGGCACTTTGCTGCCAGCTGTCCGGTAAAAGGGCAAGCCCGGCAGTAAATGTGAGGCTACTGTCGGGTGGGGTCTCCGCTACCAAGCCCTCGTCTAGATCTACCTCCACCCTCCTTCCGGTTAGGCTTGCATGGCATCTTCACGACATCCGTTGCACTGCACTACTGGATTCAGGGGCGGAAGGTAATTTTATGGATTTTTCGTTTGCTGTACTTCACCATGTTCCACTTCTTCCCCTCAGTAGTACCATCGCCGTCCACGCCCTCAACGGTCAGACTCTTCCCACCATCACCACCATATCCGAACCTGTTACTCTCACGGTGTCAGGCAATCACCGTGAGAGTATTTCCTTTTACATACTGGACTCCCCTCATGCACCCGTTGTTCTAGGTCACCCTTGGCTCATCAAACACAACCCCAGGATTGATTGGCAGCTTAAGTCTGTGTCTGAGTGGAGCATTAAGTGTCATGAGTCCTGTCTTGTGTCTGCTTGTTCGTCTGTTTTTGGTGTTGTGTTGCAGGAAAAGACGACAGATCTGTGTAACGTGCCCGCGGAGTACCTCGACCTGAAGGAAGTGTTCAGTAAGTCTAGGGCTGATTCTCTCCCTCCTCATCGTCCCTATGACTGTGCTATAGATTTACTGCCAGGTACGTCTCCGCCTAAGGGCAAATTATATTCACTTTCTACTCCTGAAAGTGAGGCTATGGAGAAATACATTTCTGATTCTCTAGCAGCCGGGTTCATTCGACCCTCCTCTTCTCCAGCGGGGGCGGGGTTCTTTTTTGTGGGGAAGAAAGACGGATCTCTGCGACCTTGTATTGATTACCGGGGGCTGAATAATATCACGGTAAAGAATACCTATCCTTTGCCGTTGATATCTTCAGCCTTCGAGAGGTTGCAGGGAGCGTCAGTCTTCACTAAATTGGACTTAAGAAACGCTTATCATTTGGTTCGCATCAGGAGGGGAGATGAGTGGAAGACCGCCTTTAATACCCCCAGGGGGCACTTTGAGTACTTGGTCATGCCCTTCGGCTTGTCCAACTCCCCAGGGGTCTTTCAGGCACTCGTTAATGATGTGCTGCGAGACATGGTCGATCAGTTCATTTATGTCTACCTGGACGACATATTGATTTTTTCCTCTTCTCTCCAGGAACATGTGCAGCACGTCAGACGAGTGCTCCAAAGGCTGTTAGAGAATGGGCTTTTTGTCAAGGCGGAGAAATGCGACTTTCATGCACAGTCTGTTCCTTTTCTAGGGTACATCTTGTCGGCTGAAGGAGTTCGTGTGGATCCAGCGAAGGTTCAGGCTGTGGTGGATTGGCCAACTCCAGATTCCCGTAAGGCCCTTCAGAGGTTTCTGGGGTTTGCCAATTTTTACCGACGGTTCGTCCGCAATTACAGCCAACTAGCCGCGCCTCTGACAGCCTTAACCTCCCCCAGAACGACGTTCAGGTGGTCTGACGCAGCCGAGGCGGCGTTTACCAAACTGAAAAGCCGCTTCGTTTCGGCTCCCATCCTTGTGACCCCTGATCCTTCACGTCAGTTCGTGGTGGAGGTTGACGCATCAGAGGTGGGGGTGGGTGCGGTTCTCTCACAGCGTTCGACCACAGACGACAAGATGCATCCTTGCCCATTTTATTCACATCGTCTGTCACCTGCGGAATCAAATTATGATATTGGTAACCGGGAGTTGTTGGCAGTCAAGTTGGCCTTAGAGGAATAGCGTCATTGGTTAGAAGGGTCGGGGGTACCCTTTATTGTATGGACCGATCACAAAAACCTCGAATATATTAAGACTGCTAAAAGATTGAACTCTAGGCAGGCTCGGTGGGCACTTTTTTTCGGACGTTTTGATTTTACTCTCTCGTTCCGCCCGGGTTCCAAAAACATCAAACCCGATTCTTTGTCGCGCATTTTTGACCACGCCGATCGCCCGTCCACTCCCGAGAGTATTTTTCCTGAGACGCTTATCGTTTCAACTCTCATTTGGGAGGTCGAAACGAAGGTTAAAACAGCCTTAGAAGGGGTAACGCCTCCGGACGCTTGCCCACCGAACCGTTTATTTGTGCCAGAGGAATTACGGTCTGAGGTTATTCAGTGGGGTCATTGCTCTAACGTAGCGTGTCATCCAGGAGTCAATCGTACCGTACGCTTGGTCAAACAACGGTTTTGGTGGCCTCTTATGGCTCGTGACGTTCGCAGTTTTGTTTTGGCTTGTTCAGTTTGCGCCACTGGTAAGACATCTAACAGACCTCCAGATGGGCTCCTTCAACCGCTGCCGGTCCCTTCGAGACCCTGGTCCCACATCGCTCTAGATTTTGTTACCGCCCTCCCGCCCTCCCAGGGCAACACGGTAGTTTTGACCGTGGTGGACCGGTTCTCGAAGGCGGCCCATTTTATCCCCTTGCCCAAATTACCCTCAGCCAAGGAGACAGCGGTAGCTGTCGTTGACCACGTCTTTCGGCTACATGGCCTCCCGACGGACGTGGTCTCTGACAGGGGACCCCAATTTGTATCCAAATTTTGCAAAGAGTTTTGTAAATTACTGGGGGCCACTGTTAGTCTCTCTTCGGGGTTCCATCCTCAAAGCAATGGTCAAACTGAGACAGCCAACCAAGATTTGGAGAGAACGTTGCGATGTATGGTCACTAGAAACCCTTCCTCCTGGAGCCAACAACTCTCAATGGTGGAGTACGCCCACAATTCGTTGCCAGTATCATCTACGGGCCTATCCCCATTTGAAGGTAGTATAGGGTACCAGCCACCAGTTTTTTCCAGTCTGGAATCCGAAGTCGCGGTCCCCTCTGCCCACGCCTTTGTCCAGAGGTGTCATCGCACTTGGACTAGAGCCCGTGAGACTCTGCTCCAAGTGAGAGAGCGCACCAAGGCTAAAGCCGATCGCCACCGGTCTAAGCCTCCCGTATACGTCGTCGGTTCCAAAGTGTGGCTTTCTACCAAGAACATTCCTCTGCGTTCCGTTTCGAATAAACTTGCTCCCAAATTTATTGGCCCGTTTGCTGTCACCAAGATCATTAGTCCGGTGGCAGTCCGCCTTAAACTTCCTCCAGTGTACAGGAGAATTCATCCCGTGTTTCATGTCTCCAAAATTAAACCTGTTTTTTTTGCACGAATTAATCCGCCTGCCCCGGTTCCCCCACCGCCGCGGCTCGTAGATGGGGAACCCACGTATTCGGTTAATCGCATTCTGGACTCGAGACGGAGGGGACGCGGATTTCAGTACTTGGTGGACTGGGAAGGTTACGGTCCGGAGGAGAGAAGTTGGGTGCCTGCCAGAGACATACTGGATCACTCTCTTATTGATGAATTTAATCAACAGGTGCAGGAGGCTGGGAACGTCAGGAGACGTTCTTAGGAGAGGGGGTACTGTCACGGTACATGCATCTGTTGTGTTTTTCTCTGTCTCGTGATTATGTGTTGTGTGTGTGTGTGTTACGTCATGCTCCCCAGCACGCTGCCAATCAGTCCTCCACAGGTGCATCTCATCATCTCCGGCTATATATACTCACCTCGTTCTCATCTCTCCTGTCGATAGTTCATTCTGGATTGGGTTCGTGTCGGGATTGTTGGTCGTGTCTTCGTCTCAGTTGGATTTGTATTTCGTCAGTGTTCACCTGGATTTACTCACCTTCACGGGATCATCACGCCACGTCATCACCGCCATCAAGCCCCTGTGTCACCCAGCCGAGAGATTTCACCACGTTGCAGTTTGTTCATCTTGTTTGTCTTTAATAAACATCCATTTCACTGCATTTGCTTCCTCGTCTCTGTTTGCACCGTCACACTTCGTTCATCATCAAAACACAAATTAAGATATTTTGGAAGAAATCCAAGAGCTTTCTAACCCTACATAGACAGCGATGCAAATGTTCCCAGGCCTAAAGACGTAGTTCGGACATCAGACTGACATGGAAGAGAAGACATTGTTGAATAAACTCATTATTTGTGTTTTCTTTGAGCTAAAATACAGATGAACCACTGATGTCACATCAACTATTGTAATGATGTTCTTACTACATTTATGGGATTGATGTCAATGTAGCGTCAGAAAACTCGAATTTCACCAAAGAAATCATTTGTGATCTGAAGATGAATGAAGGTCTTAGAACTTCCCTTTTTGAAGAACTGTCCCTTTAAGATTTATATCAATGCTTCAGACTGTAGTTTGTCATTGAAATTCTTCATCATATGAGTAGTGTATAAGGATTGCTCAATAAAACTGTTTTACTACACAACTGAAGTCTTAAACAGGATTGAATATGTATTATATTTATTGAGTGTATATTGAGTGAAATATTGAGTCATTTCACAATCACAGGATTGCTCAAGCAGGTTTATAATATATGTTTGACATGGGAATATACCACGGGTTTCACATGTGTCAGGATTCAGAAACTGTGACAAATAAAGATTGTGTGTGGAACAGTTGAAAAAACAGCATTATTCATTTGACCACTGGATTTACAAAAATCATTTCATGTTTAGGAAGGGTTTCAACAACTCATCTGATGAACACATTCATTTTTATTTCAATCATCAGCATGTATTTCTGTCTTTTTAAACTCATTAAAATGCTTATATTCACATTGTATATGTAATGCAGGCAATCTAAAACCTTATTCACCAAATATACTTTTAAGTATACAATTATGGCTGAGATTTTAAATAAATATATTTAGCATGGTTTTAACATGATTAGCATATTGTTAGCATGATTTTGATAGACAGACAGACAGACAGACAGACAGACAGACAGACAGACAGACAGACAGACAGATAGATAGATAGATAGATAGATAGATAGATAGATAGATAGATAGATAGATAGATAGATAGATAGATAGATAGAGTTTGAATGAGTTTGATTGGATTAGAAATATAGTTCATAGAAGGGAAGCTTGATTGAGTCTCAAAGGATTCTGGGAGTTTAAATTTGAATTTTGACAGTTGGAGTTTGAAAAGTCTTGGCTCATTTGAACATTCCGTCAATGTAAGTCAATGGGATTTTTCCCAGTTTCAATCGTGATTTTTAGGAAAACCGTAAGTCGGATCAGTTAGAAAAGATACAGCACACCCGCTGAGATCAGACTGAAGATCTGGACTGAGTTTGGAGTTTGTAGAGTTAAAGCTCTAGGAGGAGATACAGTCAGAACATTTTGGATAGGAAGAAAATAGCATCTCAGTAAGTTGGCTCTCTCAAGCTTGTCTCCTATCACCTAGCACTATAGACCATTTCAAGGATGTAAACAATAACAAGCGCGTTGGAACGTTACTGCGCATGTCCGGTCCTGAAACATTTCCGGTAGCGCTATTTCTCCGATCTGTCAATACGAACACATTCTTTTAAAATCTAGCGAAAAAGCTAGTTAAGGTAAAAAAGCTGCTCATTAACTAATCGATGCTGCGTGCGTGTACACGGGAGATTGCTAAAAGCATATCACATGAACGGAAATATTGTGAACATTTATTCGTACAATGGATGTCATCAGTCTGAAGCAAGCAGTGCAACTTACTTCATGTTTTGTTCCCAAGATATCCGGAGGTTGTTCGTGATTAATTTACTTGCATTGCGTGGTCAGTCTGTATTTGTTTAAATATTTGTTTTCATTAGTACATTACTTTTCACAATACATATCGTTCCAAACAACGCTAAATGTATGCTATTAAAACTAAGCGCTCGATGCTATTATTACGTGTTGAATTAATTTCAACATGTGTTCAACGTTAGTTTGGTCAAGTTTGTTGCTGTGGAACAGTGCAAGTGGAGGGTATGAATGCTCCGAGTCATCATGTGATCACAAATAAACAAGATCGTCGCAATTCAATGCTGGCTAACGTGTTTTACATAAACCTGTATATCTGCAGATTAATAAATGCACACACAAACACACATAAAGCATTCATATATGTTTTTATGCACGTATTTACTGTTCACACCCACACAAATTTTATATATATATATATATATATATATATATATATATATATATATATATATATATATTGTGGCGAGGCGTCTGCCCGCCCCCCTAATTTTCATCACCACCCCGTCCCGTATTCGCCGCCCTTCTCCAGGCTCCCGACGGGAGTGGGTGTGTAGGGGAGAGGAGGGGCGTGTAATCGGCTCGGGCTGGCGGCGTGTGATGGGGACACCTGATGTAAATGAAGCCTCATCACCGCCGCTGTTTAAATCCCGAGCGCGCCTCTCCTCGGGAGACCGGTCTCTATCCCCCGTGCATGCACGCTGGTGTCCTCGCGGGTCCAGGAGGGGGTGAAGAGGGAATCCCGCGCCACAAGAGTTTGGAGAGCCGCCGGACCCGCGGTTCCGGCTAAGCCGCCAGAAGTCGCCACCCCAGCGCCGGACAGCTCGAGAGGGATGAGCCTGCCGGAGATGCCGCCGCCCTAGCACCCCGGCGCTAGCATGGAAAGCGCCCGCGGCCGCCGGACTCCGCCCCTCTCCTGGACCCTTCCCCTCTGAACACTTTCCCTTCCGTCACGGCGTCTCAGCACCCGAGGACACCAGATCCCCCTTTTATTTTGGACACTGTTTTCCTTTATGGACACTTTTTCCCTTATTTTCTGTTTAATAAAAGCCTCTCCGAGGCCTGACGCCACACCCACTGTGTCTGTCGTGTGCCCCTCCCGCCACAGTGGTGGAGAATGCGGGCAAGGCGGGGCTTAGACAGCGCAGTGGGCAACACCTGATGACGTCATCCCCTCTCGCTCGCCAAAGCTCGTGAAGACCCGGACGGGGACGGAGAACTACGGAGACGGCCTCCCAACCGCAAAAGGGGTAAGTGAGGTTTCTTTTAGTCACTTATCCTGCGGTTGGTTGAGGCTGTCGACTAATACCGG
>NC_133364.1:58033437-58168437 GCF_049309525.1 Garra rufa
AACCTAATCCTGGTTTAGGCTAAGCCCTGTCTGTGAAACATTAAGTTGACACACTCAGGTGATTTTATTCTATGCTGATATGATAGTCTCTATAGTATTACTTGGTTATGTTTTTATTTTATTTTTCTCTTTCTATGTGTCAGGGCGGCTCTGCACCGTCACGGTCAGTATGTGTGCGTGTGAACCAGAAACCTGCACGCTGCTGAGGTATGAGCTCTGGCCAGCAACAGCCCACAAGCCCCAGACAGCCTTCTCCATCCCTCTGCTACAGCTTTTTGTGTGTCTGGCACTGGAGTGTCAGGTTTCTGTTGAGGGTTTTTTGCAACACTCTGCGCTGGAAAAATAACCTCACACTTGCAGAGGTAAGTCAGTTTGCAGAGGTCAGTTTGAAGTCTTGTTTGTGAAGTGAACATCTCAGTTACTTTAATAGAACACTGACGAGTTCATATAGATGTGAAAATGACACCTTTCTTGATTGTACTACACCATTAATTATAACAACTAAAAGTAAACAGTTCTGGAACCATCTAGGTGTAATAAGTGTAGACGTGCTGGACGGACGAGACGAGAAACAAGATTACAATAAACACTATCTTTTAATATATACTTAGAATAACAGGCAGGAACAAGCAGGGACAGGCAGGAACATCCACACACGAACACATTCAACGATTAAAGACCGACAGAGAACTCAAGAACCAAACAGACTTATAAAGACAGACTAATTACTAAACACAGGTGACGGTGATGACACAGATGATGGGGCTAAACCAAAATGACACAGATCAACAGGGGGAGACAATGGGAGAAACCAATAGAACAGACATGAACTGTGACATTACGGCCCCCTCCGAAAAGGCGCGTCCTCGCGCCGTAGAAAGAACAAACAAAAATGAACAAGAGGGGCAAGAAAACAAAACAACAGAGTCACTGGAGGAGGCTTCGGCGGAGGACGCGATACCAGGAGGGGGACCAAAACAAAAGTCCAGGTGGCAGAACAGACAGTCCAAGGGGGCGACGACGGTGGGAGGAGCCAGGGAGGACACAGGAGGAATCCGGGGCAGGAGGAACAGACCCAGACCGCAGCCATGATGACGGCCCACTGTGGAGCCGACGGAGGGAGGAACCATGGTGGAAGAAGGCGTGCCGACTCCATGGGGCCGACCGACAGAGGCGGAGCAGATGGAGAAGGAGCCCGAGGCGAAGACGGAGAGCCGATGATCCGGGGTGACGCCGAGGATCCGGAGGGCCAAGGTGGAACAGGCTCTGGCGCCCGAGGCGGAGGCGGAGTCCCGGAGATCCTCGGCGGAGCCGGAGCGACAGAGGATGGAGGCTGTGCCCGCAGGAAGGAGGAGTCCCAAGGAGCCGGTGGGACGGCGCGACGAGGCACAGCCGGAGGAGCAGAGTCCTGAGGAGCCGATGGGGTGACGACTGACCAGGGTGGAGCCGGAAAGACGATGGAGCCCGGTGGAGCCCGGTGGAGCTGGTGGATCGACGGGCGACGGTGAAGAGGAGGGCGTCGAGAGCCGTGGTGGAACCGCGGGGTCGAAGGGCCGAGGCGGAGTCCAGGACTCGGAGGCTGGAGGCGGAGCTGAGGGATCCTCCATCCGAGACGTCGATGGAAGCGTGCAGTCCCGCGGCGAGCCCACTGCACAGGTGGTGGGCTGAGGGTGAGCTGGGTGACTGACTGCTGACCTTGGAGACTTTGGGTGGCTGGGCGGAACCAGCGGAGACTCAGGACGGCTGGGCGGAACCAGCGGGGACTCAGGACGGCTGGGCGGAACCAGCGGGGACTCAGGACGGCTGGGCGGAACCAGCGGGGACCAGGCAGATTCAGACAGACGAGGGCGGGTGGGAGGGAAGTCTATGCAGGTCAGTGGCTCAGAGAAAAAGTCTATTAAGTCACATGAGTTATCTTGGGCAAGATCCGAGAAGAAGTCTATTAAATCCCCAGAAATAGATCCAAGCTCACCCTCAGCGGTGGTGCAGTGGGCAGGGCTCTCTGTAGCCCTCTCTAGCTCCACGTCATACTTCACCGTCACGGATGTTGCAGTCGGCTCTCGCACCTGGTCCGATGGGTCCAGCTCTGGCTCTGTCGCTCTCGGCTCTGGCTCTCCATCGTCGGTGGGCTCGGGCTGCAACTCCGCATGTCGGGGGGGTCAATACGTAAGCAACTGAAGTGAATGTGTGAATGTCTTGAATACTGTAAGACGGTCATGAATATTATTTGCAAAGAATATGGCAAAGATGTTATACTTACCTTTTCATGTAGAGTGATGAAATACAATCCTGTAAGCCAGGGCTGCCCATTCCTGTAGACTACCTACCTACATACCTGCAGACTTTAGTTCCAGTCCTGCTCCAACGCAGCTGTCTGTCATTATCAAGTGCTGACTAAGAGATGAATTAGCTGGTTCAGGTGTGTTTGATCAGGGTTGGAGCTGAACTTTGTAGGATGCTAGATCCAGGAACAGGATTGGGCAGCCCTGCTGTAAGCTATGTGAAGAAGTAACATGAAATGAAGCACTTTATTGGAGCAGTAATAATGTATTTATCTGTTCTCCAGACTGTCTGTAGATGGAAAAGGGACTACATCATCAAGCGGATTCAGTTCTACAAGTCAAAGTAGGAGTTCAATGTGTTTATTTTAGACTGTATGGTAGGGGTTTTCAAACCTGTCCTGGAGCCTCTCCTTCTCTGCACATTTTTCATGCCTCTCTCATCTAATACACCTGAATCAACTCATCCGCTCATTAGTAGAGACTGCAAGACCTGAATTGGGTTTGCCTAATAAGGGAGACATATCAAATGTGCAAGGCATAAAACAAGGTTTGAAAACTCCTGCTATATGGTAATTACTAGAGGTCGACCGATATTGGTTTTTAGCGATACCGATAGCCAGGTTGGACCACACTGGCCGATACCGATTAATTAACCCATAGTTTTTGAAAATGGATACTGAACGGCAACTAAAATAGTGCTCTACTATTTTAAAAAAAATTAAACCATGCTTTGTGAATGAATAAAAATATTAATATATATTATATAGACCCTTTGCAAACACGTGACCACGACCACGTGACGACGCCATGCTGGACGGCAAAATAACTGGACGCGCAGGCTGAGCAGTAGTAGACGAGCGGGAAATTTGAATAGTTTTAAAAAGAATAAAATAGATAACGTTAACGTTACCACTAAACTTCATGTCTTCTTCTATCGAAGAAGTTGTAGTGCCGTTATCGGTCAAGGTAGGGCATCTGGTAGGGGCTCACAAAGAGCGATATTTGGAGAAGTTGGAGATAGCAGGTTTGGATACAGACCCTTACCTTCTTCCTCCCTCAGTTTTCACGGACCTCATTAAATTGCCGAGTCTGCCTGACTTCGGCCCACACGATTTGTACCACTATGTGGTAAACGGGGTATCCCCATACACTGGTGCTGATCTCAAAGCTTTTAAAAGTCTGGATGCTTACCAGTTCTTTGTAGCTGGCTGGGTTACAGGAACGCGATGCTACGCTAACGCCGGGTGGAGGTAACTTACCTCATAATGGCAAAGGTAAGACATCGATCTATGGTTTATTTTGTAGAATGCGGTCAGTTATTTCTTGATAAATATTTATATAACACGTAGCCTATGATTTTAGAGGACATGGTCGGCCGTGGCTTTCTAATGGATGCCTGGACGCATCCCAGCTCGGGGAAGTGCGTTCATTAATTATCGATCACACGTTAATCCATGCAGACAGTAAATCACGGTGTGTCTGTGATCCGTAGTAACCACATATAATTGTAACATCTAGACATCTTATCTGTGATTATATTCGCAGTAGCCTATGTTAAGATTCCACCAGTTAATCACAGCAAAGTATTCACAATGTGCATTTATTGTCACTGCAGCATTAAACAATAACATCACAATAACATTCATTTAAAATAATGTATCTATGCCACTTTCTGTATTTGTAGGTGCATCATAGCCAGTAAATCACGGAGTGTCTGTGATCAGTAGCCACACATAATTGTTACATCTAGCCATCATCTTATCTGTGATTATATTCACTGTAGCCTATGTTAAGATTTGACTATCATAGTGATTAAGATGTATTCACAAGGGGCATTTATGGTGTCACTGCAGCAGTAAATATTAACATCACAATAACATTCATGCAAGAATAATGTATTTATGCCACTTTCTGTAATTGTAGGTGCATCACAGTCAGTCACTGTCTGAAACCCTTCAGAGAAGAGTGGTATCCTACGCATATTGCCACACTACTGTAAACAGTTTCAACCAAAGGTGGTGTCTCTGGGTCTTCCACAGCCCCTGACTGAGTTATACAGCGCTCAGAACCGGAAGCTGTCTGCCTCGGACCTTGAGAAAAAATGTGATGCGGTATTCAATGATATGGAAGTCACACCAGAGCAGGTATAGTCATTCCTCTTAATCTCATATGACTAAAATGTGCTTTAATGTCATGTCATTAATTTCATCTTCTATAATTTACAATGTTGTAGGCAGTTGAGGAAGAGACACGACAACAGGGAAAGTCAAGGCTATGGTTTGACATGAGGGCTGGTAGGGTGACAGCATCTAGGTTCAAGTCAGCTGCAAGGACAGACCCTACAAATCCTTCCAAATCCCTAATTAGGCAGATCTGTTACCCTGACCTATGCAGATTTTCAACAGTTGCAACCAGGCATGTGTGACATAATGAGACAAACATAAAGTTACTGTTTTTAATTTCACCATAGTGTAAGTGTGTAAAGAAATTAGATGTTCTTTGAACTTATGTTTCAACTATGGAAATGTATGCAATACATGTTGTGTTCTAATGTAGAGGGCCCCTGCTTAAAAAAAAAACATCAAAGAAACAAACACAAGACAAAGAAATGCATTTATCATTGGAATATTTATTAAAGTCAGTATTACAAATTATCAACATTAAATTACAAACATGATGACAGATTACATCCCTCAATCTCTTTGAGTGCCCTTATCTATTTTTAATCCCAGGTGTATGGTGTAGGTCCTTTGCTTATTTGTTCCTTTTAAATGGTTCCTGTTATATTTAATTTACACCCTTTATAAACTACTCTGTGATATCTGTGATAGAATATGATACAAGAGAATATTATGTGCTATTAAGATTAGGCCAATTTTGGGTACTGACATCTATAGTTCTTAGGGAAATCAGAGAAAATCCAATGAAAAGGGCACTCAAAGAGCTACGATGACTTAAAGGAATAGTTCACTTTAAAAAAAAAAAAAATTGTCATCATATACTCACTGTCATGTTGTTTCAAACCTGTATGAATTTCTTTCTTCTGCTGAACAGAAAGGAAGATATTTAGAATGTCAGTAACTAGACAGTTTCTGGGTCCCATTGACTTCTATAGTATATTTTTTTCCTACTACGGAAGTCAATGGGACCCAGAAAATGTCTGGTTACTGACATTCTTCTAAATATCTTACTTTCTGTTCAGCAGAAGAAAGAAATTCATACAGGTTTGAAACAATATGAGGGTGAGTATGTGAAAATTGTCATTTTAAAGTGAACTATTCCTTTAATAACATTATTTTTCTCATTTTCAGATGGGGATGTGAACATGAACAAACAGCCAGAGAGACATATGAGGCTTACGCTGCACAACATCATCAGGACCTAAGTGTTCGTGATGCCGGTCTCCACATTGATACCTCCTGCCCTACCTTGGAGCATCTCCAGATGCCTTGCTGTCCTGCTCCTGCTGTGGCGATGGCATTTTGGAAATCAAGTGCCCACACTGTGCCAAAGACACCGGAGTCCTCAGTGCCACTGAAAAGAAACATTTCTGCATTGAGAACACAGATGGTACACATGCACTTAACAGAGATCATCAATACCACTACGAGGTGCAAGCCCAGTTGTTTGTGACGAAGTGGAAGTTTTGTGACTTCATGGTGTGGTCTACATCCATTTTTTTTATACAGAGAAGTTTGCCTGATGCTGACTTTTTTACAGAAGCAGTGCAGAATGTTGAGGCCTTCTATAGGTCAGCCATTTTATCTGAGTTACTGGCCAAGACATATACATGCCCAGATAGACTGCTGTCAGACAAAACACGGTCCACAGACTCATGAAGTGAATTACTAGAATTGTTTGGTCTTTGTAAATTATAGTGTGGTCTAGACCTACTCCATTTGTAATGTTTTTATTTTAATTTCTTATGATTTGATACTATAAATAAAGCATGAAGTCTGCTCTGTGTTATTTTTTCAACTTGAGGGTGAGTATATGATGATGACAGAATTTTCATTTCAAAGTGAACTATCCCTTTAAATAGCCTCACATGTGTCAATGTTTACATTGCCTCTAACGTGAATATATAGGAGCATCAGAGAGAAGCATAGACATTTAAGTGGCACCAAAATCTGCTATTCCTGACATTAAGCTAACGTTAGCTACCTTTGTGAATGGGTAAGACTACACAGCCCTATCACGCTAGCTGGTACTTGCAATTACATAGCTAATTTAGGTTACTCATGTTATAAATGACAATTTGACGGTGTGGCATTACACAAATTAAGTAAACGTAACTGGGAAATACATGAACCTAACCTTACCTTATAAAAAATGCTCGCTGCAAATCCTGGAGTACTTGGAGGGCTGCCAGTCCTTTCGGCTGATAGCAGCAACCCATCGCTGCCTTCTCTCCCCAACAAATGGTATTCGATAAAAAGATATATTGGCTTTACCCTGTCTATTAGCACAGCCCACGGCACAACACTAAATAACCATTTTACTACTAGAACGAACTCAAACACGTACTCATTTGGCTTGCCGTCCGTCTACAGAATAGCACTTCCGCCGTCCGTCATGGCGTTCAGAATTCGCGCGAGTAGAGCGTGACGTCACATGCAAAGGGTCTATATTGATAATTAAAGTTATTTCATAGTTCATTAATGTTAACAAAATAAACTTCAAAATGTAACAATATTACAGTAAATGTTGAAATGAACAGACTCTAACAAGGAACAACACTTCTATTCTACAGCTTTCATCAATCTTAGTTGATGTTAATGGGCTCATTGTAAAGGGGTGGGAATCTTTACATTTTACCGATATGTAAAATTGCAGGTTTTATGCCTTTTGGTTATATTTGGAATCTCTCTATGTCCGTAGGCCTGCCATCTTAAAATTAAGATACAATTTAATTACGATTTTCAATATCAACTAAATATAACCATGCATCACATTCTCAGTTTTCAATATTACTGCACATGGCTACATTTTCAGTTACATTTTATATCAAATTGATTTTTCCATTAAAACAGGGTACTTTTTTAAACAATATCTTATTTAAAATAAGTGTTCTTTTTTCTTTATCATTTGATTATTGCTGATGAGATCGTATACAGTAGCTTCTTTAACAGGCTGCATTAAAACGAATGCACAGATCTATTTCGATATATCAGATGTTTTGTCCTGCTCTGAAAACATAACTGACTGTGTGTACTCTTCATCAGTTTCCTATAAAAGTATTCGAAAATGCAAGTGCATTTAACCGCATCCGCAATCGAGCTTTTTAGGACGAACAAACCCAAAGCATCTAATAGTACTGCATTACAAACGGCAGAAATGAAGGCATATGTAAAGTAATAAACTGCGGTTGAAATCTCACACTGTCAAACAATATGGAAGGCCAAATGGTTAACACGTGAAGTACGCGTGGTTCATATCACAATCTCATTGGCTGCCTAAGAACTGGGTAAAACCATTTCTGTAAACCTGGAGGGGGTGTCATAGACCCTTTGCTACCACCATGCTATGAACCTCTTACCTTTTTGTCTTTTCTGTTGTGTTATTTTTAAATATTAAGTGTTTCTGTGTATATATATATATATATATATATATATATATATATATATATATATATAAAATGAAAAACTTAAAAAAAAATTTACTCCTTTTTTGTCTTTTAGAGTAGTAGAAGACATTCTACCATTATATCATTTAAACTTACAATCAAAAAACAACATGTACTGTATGTTACCATCAAAGAATTAAGGTGAGGTTCTTAATTAACAGGTTTAGGATACAGAGCGTTGTAATAAATATCTTTGGAAAACAATGTGAGCTTTTTGTACTTAAATGTATGGCCACCAGGTGGTGCTTGTTTCATCCTTTTTTATTCAGACATTCTGGAATCAAAGTACTCAAATAAGAACACTTTCAGGATTAAAATGAGAGCTTATACCTATTTCTTATTAAGCATTTATTTGTGAAATAAAGAGAATGGAAGAGTGACATCTGCACCAAACATACAAATCCTAACTCTCCACTGACAACTGATCAAAACAAAATATCTTTCAAAGTTGTGTTCTTCACAACCTTTATAAGACTGCAGCAAACAAAGCAAATCCCTATTCTACATCCAGTGAGTACAGAGAAATGTTGACAAAATGTACAATTACTTTTTTAACTATTTTACATAAATTCAATATGTTTTTATAAATATATACCACATCTTAAATAACCTACCTAACCTCACCTAAAACACAAATGTTTGTAAAACTTGGACAGGGCCTTTTCAACACCATGTCTGCCCACTAAATAAGCTGGTTTATTGATTAAATTGCAGATAAATTATGAGGAAACAGGTGTCACTACTGTATGTAAACTCATATAATTGAACAACAGTATGAACAGTAATATTTATTCATTTAGATTTAGCTTTTCTCTATATATCTATATATTGCCAGGTCATGTTTGTAAATGAGAAGTGGTTCTCAAACAGTTTTCCTGGATAAATAAAGGTTAAATAAAAAAAATAAAAATATATAGCCATGTGACAAACAGTTAAATGATTTTAGACTCAGTATCATTTAAAATGAGATAATAAATGGATGTCATCTTTGATGGCTGGTGTGGTCAGAAGAAGAAGCCATCGGGGTCATTGTGATCCTGACACAGAGGGCCAGACTAAAATGGTTCTGTGGTCATAGCAGACACATCTGCAAAACATCCTTAGAACAGGAAAGGGAAACTTATATATTTCCATTTATTAATTCGGCTTTTATACATAGCAACTTAGGAGAGTACATAACATTTTGTCAACATGGTAAAGAGTAGCAATAGTTTACATGGCCATGTTACTAGGAGCATGAAGCAAGAAAGACAAAGAAAGAACAATATGAAACATAGGTTATATAGGTTTTCTTTGCCACAATCCAAGCGTTCTGCTTTGTTCCCGATATACTTTACCTTTCTGAAGCACTGACAGAACACAGATTCCTGCTTTGAGCACCAATTGACAAACTTATGGTCATCCATTCATACAAATAACTGATGTCCCTCAAACTATAGACCAAAAGAGACTTTTTATTCACAAAACCAGAGATGAGTGCAGTGCATAGGACATCCTTCCAAAGGATAGCAGCATAAAAATGAAGAGTTGAAATCACATCATTTGGTAAGATCCTTTGGTTTATTGATGCTAAGGTATTTTAAAGGTATGTATTTTCAATGTCTTCTGGTTAAATGTAAGTATTTGTGTTTTACCTATATTGATCTGTATGTTTCAAATGACAGCATTAAAGGCCTATGTGATTTAGGTGTTCCCTTATAAGTGTGGTTTTTAGTAATTCAATTAAAGACTTAATTCAGTAAACTAAAAAAAAAAAAACACAGGAAAAAAAGAAAAAAGCGGATGCACAAGCGTAAAACAATGATAGCTTTATTTTGCGGGTATTTTCTTATCCAAAAAAAGCAATGCTATCTGATTTGTTTACTCTGCAATACAAAGAGTCAGTGAATGTTATTTATCTTCATTACTTTAAAAAAAAAGTTAAGGGCTTTAACAGATTTCAATATGCCCACGTATGCTTTTGTGATCTCTTTTTGAACGTATTTAGATTTTTATTGCTGAAAATATTCTTTCTGATTAAAAAACAGTTGCTGCGCTGTCTCTCTTTGACCTGATATTCCTGTAATGGCAGTAATAAACAGGCACGATCTACGTAGGGGTGAGCTGGTATTACCGTAATGATAGTAATAAGTGTGCAAAGTTATTTAACCAGTATGGCCAAAAGAATATTTGACCTAAAAAGCTATATCTGAGTCAGTGCTACCTCAAACCTGTTTTAAAGCTGAATGAAAGTCTTTTATCAAATGAAGTCCTATTCTGAAAGAAAGACAATCATATGAGCAGTTTTGTTGCTATGCTGAATTTACTCTGACTTTGATCATATGATTGAAGTAGTTTTTGCCATCTAGTGAGTAGTAACCGTAACTTCATCATAGCATGGGCAATAATAAGATCAATATTTCTGTGAACAAATACACATTTTTATTACAGCTGACCTAAGTGACACATTTCAAACATTTACAGAACTTCTGAAGATATAAATTAAGAAATAATTATAAAAAGGCATTAAAATGGTTGGCTATTTTGTAACTAAAATTGCGTATTACACAAGACACAGTTTTGGTCCCCCATCTGTCAGAACAGAGTTGCAGCCCTGGTTACTGGAATGTAAGAACAAAATAATGTGACAAGGACAGGCTAGACAAGGTTTTTCTATTAGAGCATTTTAATTGGTGGCTTGAATTCATGTCAAATGTAATACCAGAATCACACATCTGACTTTGCACTACCAATCTGCATTTATGTTGTCTGTTTTTATTTTGTTAGGCTGAGACACGGCATCTTACATTTAGAGTTGGTCTCCTCCTCCTTCCTAATTTGAAAGTTTTCCATCCCCAAAAAGGTATGATAATGCATACATGATTGTAAAAGAGCTCTGCACCAATAAGTAAATTGTAGTGCTTTTATTTGTTACATTTTCTTTTTGCAGCTGAGGCTTCAAAAAAAAAATCAAGGTACCAGTTTCTTTGTCGCCCGAGGAGTTCCTCGATGTTCTGCAAAAAACCTTTCCACGACTGGGCAACACTGGTTTTGACTTGGCTAAGGTTGATTGGCATAAACATATAATTCAAATGAATGTTTCTCCACTCACGCCATCTGTCCTAAAAGCCAGCAGGGAGCTTAATCGTTCGGCTCTACATTTACTCCCAAAGGTATTGTAGATAACTTGAGCTAAATTGGTCATTTTGGCTATAAATAAACTGTTAAATTAACTTAAGAATCTTTGGTTGGAGATCCGTGCTTTGCATTAAAATATTAACACAATTTAGTTTTAATTACTCCTTAGCACATTTTGACTATAAATACGCTTAGAAGATTTTTATTTTATTCGCTTATTCTGTTTTCTCTACTACTTAAAGGAACGCTTGGAGGATCAGGCTGAAGAACATAATGTAAGGACTTATATAGATATATAGCTTGTTCCCATTGTTTTTAATACAAATGTCCAAATATGTATACTTTTTATCTCATTTTTGTTGCCCACAGGACCAGGCACAGCGCAGAGAAACTGAAATGGAGAACAGACGCAAAGAGGCATGTGACTAATGTGTTGTTTAATTCATCTAACCACAGACTTCCTTAATTTAATGTGCTCTATTATCAGGCTTTGGAAAGAAGGCGTCTTCATTTAAGTAGTCTGGTTGAGCCACAGGATGGCATCCCACTGCGAGTCAAATATCCAGATGGTCATCCTGTTAGGAGAAGATCTGACCTGACAAACCCAATTCAGCTATTATACAATTACAGGGTATGTCCTTTCAAAACCAAATTTGTTCTTTCAAGGGGCGAGAAAAACATTACAATTGCATTAAATAATTTATTGTGGTGTTGTCAAAGTTAACAAATACTTATTTTATTGGTTATAAATTGGCAAAACTGGTGACAAATGTAAAGGATAACAATGAATAAATAATAAAAGTCCTGAAATATGGAAACTGCAGTGATATAAATGTATTTTACAAGGTCTGGGGAATTCTAATGCGTTTAATATCTCTATCTTTCAGCAGCTGTTTGTCTTTGTTGGCTCTGATGACATGGCAACAGAGGTCTTCTGTATTCAGAAGACTAGAGCACCACAAATAAGAAGTACAACAACGGCCAGAATAAGGATCACATCAACCAATCGAGCACCGTTTTTGTAACTTGGGGTGATGTACTGGATATGCACATTGATGTGAGACCCGTTTTTTTTATGAAATTCAAGACATTTTAAATTCTATTACGACTATAATTCTGCTCTCAGGACCCGCTGTTTTTTGAAAATAACACTCCTGAGAATGGCTCAGGATCAAGATCTCCTGGTTCCTTCGATCTGAATGATGTTAAGTGGAGGTTTTCAACTGTATTAACAAGTTGAAAGTTTTAAAGAATGTGAAGCTACGTCATGTATTGCTGTTTTTGTTACTAAATGTAACTATTGTAGGTCAGTCTTGCTGTGTCAAACACTACAATAGCATCGTACAGAGTCCTTCAGAAAAATCTCCTGGTTCTTTCACTTTCTATTTTTCCATATATCAAACAAATCAATGAACAGTACATATCAAACCAATAATAGCAATGGTGTAGTATTCTGCCCAGATTGCTGTGCGTTCAACATAGAGTCAGCTTCACCTTCTCCAAGCTGCAACTACTTAATTATCACTGTGTATGTGTATATAGATATATATAGTGTGTATATTAATATATTGATATGTTTATTGTTCTAGACCTGATCTGAAAACCTTACTCACCGCTCTAACATCAGAGGTCTGTACTGGACAGACAAGCAGCAGTAATATGATAAATGTATGCAGAGAAAACATCATGGATGGAGCTTTCTCAAGGAGGAGTTTCAACCCAGAGACTAAATGAAGTGTGATTTTTTTGGATGACTACAATCAAGCAGAGGGTGCGGTGGATGAGGATGGGCCTACGCGGGAGTTTTTCCCATTACTTATGATGGCTCTCAAGGAAAGCTCTGTTTTTACAATAAGATTCTGTCTCTGGATAGCCGTGGTTAGTGTTCATATATGCCCCTTGTCTAACTTGACATTTTAAACTTAAATTCACATTTGGATGTGAGCTTATACATTTTTTGTTCTGTAGTTGGTTCCCATGTCTCACAGATTTTAACTTTCTTTTTCACAGCGTTACAAAGAGGTCTGTACAGAACGTAGGGAATAATGATTGCCGTGGCAGTAGTACATGGTGTACTACTTTACCATAATCTGTGTGCTAAACCCATTTCATCACCCACTCTTGAAGATGTATCGGATCTGGATTTGCAGGGGAAATTAAGAAAGGTAAGACCGTTTTCATTTTTACAAATATTTTGGTTATATTTTATTAATTATTCAAGTCACTGGTGAAAGCATCACAAAGACCTGCTTTTAGTAAAACATGTACTGAACATATAGATGAGTGAGGCAGGGGATGTTACGGATGCTAGAGATGCCATTGTGGACGCTGCAGAAAGCCTGTCCTTATTGGGGTCACTGGGACATATCACCACCTTGGAGGAGCGGGACCAGTTACTTCAGTCAGATATAACTTTCTATGTGGAAGGAAGGACTAAAGAAGCCTAAGAACAGTGAGTTGTGTATATCTTATGTCAGGTATATGTATGAACTTTTGTGTGATTCTATACATATAAAATAAACAGTTTACATACTGGTTACACTCACCCCCCTAGAATCACACAAACTTATGAGAACACGGGGAAAACTGCAAACACAGGTCATGAGAATCACTTGGTCTACACTTTCAGAGAAAAAAAAGTGCAGACTGGCAGCAAGGAAAGCTACCCAACTAAGGGATACAAATGTGAAGGAAGTTGGCCAAACCTCGACACATGTTGTAAGCATACACAAAGTGCCCATTACACTTTGAATAACTCAGACCAATTGCTGAAACAAAACTGATAAACATTAGAGAATATGCTAATTAACACTTATTATCATCACAATGATACGAAAAGGTAAAGACAGAGCAATACTATATGAA
This sequence comes from Garra rufa, assembly GCF_049309525.1. Taxonomy (NCBI): domain Eukaryota; kingdom Metazoa; phylum Chordata; class Actinopteri; order Cypriniformes; family Cyprinidae; genus Garra; species Garra rufa. The sequence goes on from NC_133364.1 coordinate 58,047,328, forward strand.
CCTAGACATGAATAACACGAGATCCAGGCTCCATAGCAATTAAGGTCTCAAGTTGAACCATTGACTCAATAAGTCTATGTACAGGTCTAATAACCCTACCAAATCTGGTAATGTAGTGATTGCTGGAGTCACCATTGACCACAGGGTCATGCAAGTTGTCAGAAACAGAAACTGTGGGTGAAGAAGTACAAGTTACGGTGTCAGAAACAGCAGACAGGTCATCATTAACCTCATTCTGAGAAGAATGAGATGAGACCCAGGCAGCAACAGGATCATCATCACAGACAGCAACATGAGAAATGACAGATAAAGACTCTGCATGTAAAGAATCATCAGTGACTGACATTGCTGATTCAACCAAATTACATACAGACTGAGAAGGTGTGGAAGGTGGACCATTACAAACACTTCCACTGACAGCAAAATCAACCTCAGTTGAGGGCAAAGGCAGAAAGTTAACTGGCAACAAAAGGTTTCGATGCACTACTTTCTCACGGCCAGATCTGTCACGGATCTTGTAAATGTGCACAGACGGGTTGGAAGAAACAACAGAGTACATGGTGGGCTCCCATTTATCTGCGAGCTTCCGTTTACCTCTACAGCCTTTGTTAGCAACTAAAACACGGTCACCAACTGACAAAGGTAAACCCTTGACTCTTTTATTGTACTGATCAGACTGATGTTTTTGTTCCGTAGCAGAATTCTCTTGAGCCAGCACCATAGCAGACTGCAGATCTTTGACAAGGGATTGAACATAGTCGTTGTAGTCACAGATGGAATCATCACGAAGAACACTTTGAAACATTAGGTCAACAGGCAATCTCGGTACCCTCCCGAACATCAGGTAGAAGGGGGCAAATCCAGTGGTTTCGTGGGCAGTGCAGTTATACACAAACGTCATTGTTTGCACCATCTGTGGCCACTTATGCTTGGATCTTGGAGGAAGGGATCGTATCATGTTACCCAACGTTCTGTTAAATCTCTCAGTTCCACCATTTCCCATTGGTGGGTAGGGGGAAGTTCGTGACTTGTCTACACCGGCAAGTTCAAGTAGCTCTGCTATCAGCTCGCTCTCAAAACTGGCTCCCTGGTCCGAATGGAGACGCTGCGGAAAGCCATAGATGCAGAAGAAGCCATCCCACAGTTTCTTAGCAACACTCTTTGCAGATTGGTTACGACAGGTGAAAGCGTGCGCTAACTTTGTAAAATGATCTGTGACTACCAAGACATCTACAGATTTATTATGACTGTCTTCAGCGGACCAGAAATCGATACAGACGAGCTCCAAAGGGGCAGTGGTCTTGATGCTCTCCAAGGGTGCCCTTGCTGCTGGCTCTGGAGTCTTACTCAGGACACAACGGGTACAAGTCTTGACATAATCACGGACATCACGTTCCATCTCAGGCCAATAAAACCTCTGGCGAGCTAAAGACAGGGTACAGATCTGGCCATTTAAAATGCGCGCGGGAAGTAAAGTGGTCTCGCGTGACGCCGGTGTATTCCAAAGGAACACGGAAAATACAATGACATAGGAAAGACATGATCAGTAGGGGGCAGTCATGTAACGCACTGGACTGGAGCAGGCTGAAAACATTGCTGCAAACTAAAAGGTACGGTAACCTGGAGGGGACACCTTCGGTTCACTTATGTTTGTCGTGGCCACACAAATGAATTCCTAGGAACGTCATATTACTTTTTGTCATTGCCACGAGATATTAATTCCTGGGAATGTCATATTATGTCGTGGCCACAAGATTATTTTGTCGAGGTAACGACATCCTTATGTTTAATGCATAAACAAACCTGCGTAACCATAACCCAGGATTATCAGAGATAGGTTTATTAATATTTTTTATTTTGAGTTAAGAAATGTTTTTATTAATTGTTATAGAAATGAATGCAATATTAACTTATATATTAACAATAGGCAATGCTGTATATGCGAATGTCTGTGCGCGATGTAGACAGCATTCAAAAGTTTATCAAGAATTTATTACATATAAGTACTTCAAATTAAATAGCCCTGCAAGAAACATTTTATGCATCCTTAAGTCTTATCCATTAATTGATCCTTTTTTTCTGTAATAAATGTATTATTCGTTTATATTCAGTATGTCCCCCTTAATTTCGATCTCTTAACATTCCGAATCTAAATGATAAATGCTGACATGCCATGAAAGCTTTGATTATACTATATGGCATATATTCATTTTTAGTCTAATTATAACCTATATAGTGTTTCATTGTCGAGTGAATCATTCACGTTCCATTTGTAAATCGTATGGTCACACACGGGCATTAATACAATCATAAAGTCAAAACTTTATTGGCATAATTGTAGTTCACAATATTTGCTAAATATATGCCAAATAGCATATATAAAGTTATTTAGGTTAAGCGATTCACAATAAAGAAAAAAGTAGATAGCTCTAAATCACTTATTATTTATTCTTATTATAGGTTATTATTATTTCATTACCTGTTAGGGCTATTTATTTTTAACGCCTGACAATTATGCCAATTACGTTTTGACTTTTTGATTGTATTTATCCCCGTGTGTGACGATACATGATGTTTTCATTTACAAATGAAACTACGTGAATGATTCATTTCTCAGTAAAACAGTTTAATATTTATATAGTCTAGTCTGTTAATTAGACTAAACAAAATAAAATATGTTCAATTCATATTTTATATGTTCAATTCTTTAGTTAAGAGAAGGAATGTAGGCCTATTTTACTGTGTGACGATAAATTATTTCCAAATGAAACTACGTGAATGATTCACTCTTCAGTTATTTGTCTATTAGTTAGACTTAATAAAATACAATATATGTTAAATTTAACCTTTAAACTGCATTCCAGTAAAAACCCCAGTCATAGCACCTTTACAGTATCGTTTACATTCAGAATGTTATGTAACGAGATCAAAATGAAGGAAAAAATAACGAATACAAACGAATAATACAAATATAATGGGAAAAAAAGAAGGTCAGTCAATGGACAAGATTTTGGGATGCATGAAATGTTTCTTGCAGGGCTATTTAATTTGAAGTAGGCCAATGTAATACATGTAAACACTTGTGAAAGCTGTCTACATTGCGCACAGACAGCATTAGCATATACAGCATCGCCTGTATAATTATTTAATATTGTATTAATTTCTATAACAATTAATATAGGCAAACAATTTCTTAACTCAAAACGAAATATCTCAAATAATTCTGGGTTACTAATGTCACGCAGGTTGGTTTATTCATTAAACTCGTGGCCACGAGAAATGCATGTTGAGCAAAAATACATTTCACGAAAATAATATAAAGATTACAAAACAAAGAAAACAAATGGAATGAGGGATATGCTTTAAAGTTCACGTAAAAGCCAAATATTAAGCGGCATCCTTCATGTTTTCTTTAATCAGCAAATACTTAACATTTTTGAATTATATTCACCTTCTGTTTTTATGACAATAAATTTTGAATTTTGAATTTTGAATTCTTATTTTTTTTTTTTTAGAAAAACGTCCGAACACCGGTCTCAAAAGTAGAAGCGAAAGTCTTGTTTCCACCAGCGCGGAATTTTTTTTATTCACCGTAATTGATGGATGTCTAAAACAAAAATAAGGAGAATCCTAAAACATATAGCCTATATTTCTTAAAATAATAACATCTGAACTTCATACACAACAATACGGCAACGACTTTACAACAGGACACATTGTTTTATTTTAATTTTATTTTTTAGCTTGTACACCAATGGATTTCTGATGTCGGGATATTTCAGACTGCATCTCCACAGCTTAATCACTTTAGTATTAAACATACGGGTCAGGAGGCGGGTCGGGTACAATATTTATTTTTTTTATTCTGCGGTCCGAGTTGCGGGTGGGTTATTTGAAAACGGTCGGGTTCGGGTTGTTTATCCACTGACCCGCGTGTCAGGTTGGACACTAATGTTTTGAAAAAAGTGGAGCGTGTGAGGAAAGCTTTCCCCTTCTCCCTGGCATGCATTTGAATGCTGAATTCGAAATGCAACTGAATGCAGTCGGAATCCGCCCCCAGCACCCCCAGGTCTCCAAATGTTGATTACAACAAGGCAACAGACAGCATTCAACACCCCACCCCACCCCCACTCTGCCATTCATAAACATTTCGCTCTTTATACTGCATGCCGCTTAACTCTGATGCCTCATTAACGGCTACTTTTCAGAAAACTGAAAAAAAAAAAAAAAAAAAAAAAAAATACACTTCCCTTTGGTTTCCCAGAACAGACTTAAGCCTAGTTCCAGGCTAAAATGATGTTAATTTGGAGCTGTTTAAAGATAATAAAAAATAAAAAAAAAATAAAAAATTAAAAAAAAATTACTGATAGTTGGTCGGAGATTCAACCCGCAGTTCGTGACTGGAAGCTGTTAAGAGACAGACTTAATGAACTTCTCCGAAATAGAAGAACTACTTTTCCACTTAAAAAAAAGAAAAAGAAAAAAAGGTGGAAAAAAATTGCATAACTCACTGGAGCACTTTTCAGAATCAGAATCAGAATGAGCTTTATTGCCAGGTATGTTTGCACATACTAGGATTTTGTTTTTGTGACAGAGCTCCACAGTGCTACAGAATGACAGTGACAAGACGATACATATTATAAAAAGAACAATATAGAGGTATACAAGACAGACAATGTGCAAAAATAGCAAAGACATTTGAATAGAAGTAAGTATGTGCTTTAAATAAATAACGGAAAAATGAATAAAGAATGTATAGTGTTGTATGTTGCACGATCAAGTGTTCATGAGATGGATTGCCTGAGGAAAGAAACTGTTTCGGTGTCTGGTCGATTTGATACTTAACAATTGTTGTATTCGTTGTCAGTCATATAGGCTAAGCTTTATTGTTTTGAAAAGTGAGCCTTCTGTTTATTTGTCTAAATTATTTTCTATATTAGGATATAATACTAGGCTAGTATTTATGGACATTAGGCCAAATCTACATGGGTTTCTTCCCTTTCACTTCAATTAGTTTTTAAGAAAAAAAAAAAAAAAACTGCATGGGCAGTGCGTCATAATAATGTACGGCATCAAAATGTAAGAACAAATCTAAAGACAATAATAATAATATAATAATAATAATATTAATAATAATAACAATAATAATAATAAAATTAATTATTAACACTCCTAAAAGTATAGTGCTCAGATACACTTACGGTAGGTGACCTTACCCTAGTTGATACTTTATTTCAACTTTTCAATTATTTCATTAATTAACTAATAAACAAATGCCTTTCCGATATGATATAAGTGAAAAGAGAGACGATTTCGAAAATGATTTCACCAAAAGGCGGATGCGAACTCGGGTCTCCCGCGTCAAAAACGATATGTTACTCGTATTATCACTTACGCCACTGAAAATGTTGCAGTATAGCCGTCTTTTGTAATATTTGTAAATATGGAGTATTTGCATTGTGTAAAAACATTAAATAAAAGGCACCAGACTACAGAAAATGGCATATACTAAAGAATTTATTTTTCTGGGGGAGGACCCACCCACATTTATTTTGCTTCCGACGCCCATGCTTGATGATGAAGTATAGTCTACAGGATATAACAATAAAGTGCTTTTCCAATCCCGATTCCACAAGGTTTTATTCCGCATCCACCCGCTCCCGCTATATTAACTATATTATTCGCCCGCTGCCCGCTTAGAATAAATTTCTAAGCACCAAAATCGCAAAAACAAATCAAAATAATAATAGTAATAATACTAATAAATAAATTAATTAATTTTTAACTCTATAAAAACTGTAGTTTATATTTATCCTCTCCATTTCTATTCCTCTCTACTCAAATTAATTGTCAGTGTATCTAAAATTGTGTATTTTAGAAAAAGAAAAAGAGGAACTACCTCTTAAACATGCATATCTTAATTTGATGTTGCTTTAAAACGCTGAAATATATAATATATTTTATTCTGAAGGTGAAAGTGGTCCAGTTATTTAACTGCCTGCGGCGCCGTCAGGATCACGTTTTTTTCCCCTTTTAATTAAGTGGATACAGCTTACAATACTCGTTCAAGAGTAAGGGATTGCTCAAAACTATGCTATTTTACATATTTCTGTTATTTGTGTACAATCACAACGAAAAAACAGATGTGTATGCTATTTGTAAAAAAAAAAAAAAATGTAAACAAGATGCTGGTTCAAGGGCGCGTCACAGAAATTGCCTACAAGTCTGCATATAGGCTTGCTACTTATTAATTTTATTTTATTTCGTTTTGTTAAATTATTATTCATTAAGAAATTTATATTTCGCATATGGGCATTTTTATTTATTTTACATACAGCTTTTTTGGGTTTTCTCTGTGCATAAGATCTGCGTGATGATGTTCTGATGTTTATGCTGCTTTTTGCTTGTGTACAATTAACCCCTCAAAACGAATTTAACTGTTATTAATGTGTCACAGCCACGTTTCAATTTAAATGTAATTTAACACAATCTTGTCGTTAATAATAACTAAACGCGTCGGTTGTCGTTTGGAAAAAAAAAAAAAAAACAGAAATTAACATTTCTATTTTCAATGCAGTCTAATAAAAGTTCAACAGGAAATAAATAAAAGAAAATAATAATAAAACTGCTCCTGCTTATGAATAAATTTTTGCTTGATGATGAAGTATCTAAATAGTCTATAGGATATAACAAAGTGCTTTTCCAGTCCCGCTTCCACGAGGTTTTATTCCGCATCCACCCGCTCCGCGCTATATTAACTATATTATTCGCCCGCGGCCCGCTTAGAATAAATTTCTAAGCACCAAAATCGCAAAAAATACTGTAGTTTATATTTATCCTTCCCATTTCTATCTGTCTCTACTCAAATTAATTGTCAGTGTATCTAAAATTGTGTATCTTAGAAAAAGAAAAAGACGAACTACCTCTTAAACATGCATATCTTAATTTGATGTTGCTTTAAAACGCTGAAATATATAGCCTAATGTATTTTATTCTGAAGGTGAAAGTTGTCGAGTAATTTAACTGCCCGCGGCGCCGTCAGGATCACTTGATTTTATTCCCCTTAATAAAGTGGATACAGCTTACAATACTCGTTCAAGAGTACGGCATTGCTTAAAACTATGATATTTTACATATTTCTGTTATTTGTGTACAATCACAATAAAAATTAAATAAAATTTAAAAAAAAACGTGTAGGCTATTTGTAAAAAAAAAATGGAAACAAGATGCTGGTTTACGGGCGCATCACAGAAATTGCCTAAAATTCTGCATATAGGCTTGCTACTTATTAATTTGTTAAATTATTATTCATTCAGAAAAGAAAAACATATATTTCTTATGTGGGCCTATTTTATTTATTATTATATATAGGTTTATTGGGTTTTTCTCTGTGCATAAGCTCTGCGCGTGAGGTTCTGATGTTTATGCTTCTTCTTGCTTGTGTATAATTAATCCCTGAAAACGAATTTAGCGGTTTACGTCAGTTGTCGGTTGGAGAAATAAAATAACCGAAATTAACATTTCTGTTTCCGATGCAGTCTAATAAATGTTCGTCAGGAAAACAAAGAAAGAAAACAAAATAACAATACAACTGCACCTGCTTATGAATAGGCTATCTTTTTGCTATTGGTTTGAACCATAATTTCAGGAAAGAGGAATCATTGAACTATTGTACTGGTATTTGTGACCAACGCCCCCTAGAGCTGGCCATGGTGTTTGGCTACAGAATGTTGTTCCTTGCGCCACCTGGTGGATATTATATGAAGTGCAACAACGTTGTAAAAAAATCTAAAAAAGCCGCTGCGGCAGGACGCGTGCCCACGCGTGCCGAATTGCAGGCTGCCGCGTGAAAATAGACGCATTTTTAATGGCCAGATCTGTACGTGGTTGACCTTGGTGACCGGCCAAATCATGAATGCCAGAGAGAGCTTGCTGTTTAAGGGAATCAGGCAGGACGAACTGAAACTTCTTATGCTTAGTGAGTGGATTTTTAACAGCTCTGTAAAGAATGCCATTAAGCAAAAGCAGCTTGTCCCACTGCTTCAGCAATCTCAAGACACGCAAATCCTCATTCACACGCTCCCGCCTCGAAGGTCTGCGTTTCCTGCTGACATAGAATGTCACCTTTGAAATAACGGCATCATTTTGTTGCTGACTCCGCAATTCAGACAATGAAAAGGCACGTGTGTCATCATGACAAGCAGGAATCAACAAACTCAAGTGATCAGCTATGGATGTCGCTCTGGATACAGCTCCTGAATTCCAATCATCACAATAGGACAGGATAGACGAGACATCCTCTGCAGTCATAGACACATCCATCTGAGAGCTTTGGTTTGGTTGAGTGCTTATGGTCTGTGGCTGGCATGTTAGACGGAAAGTTTCTTGCACAGAATCATCTTCCACACAGTGTACTTGTTCCAGCAGTTCAGAGTAAGATTCAGACAGAAGACGTTGACTCACTGGCTTAACGAAAGGTTCACGACTGAGCGCATCTGCTACAACATTTGACTTTCCAGGGATGTACTTGATTTCAAAATTGTATAGAGCAAGTTTTGAAACCCAGCGTTGCTCACACACATCTAGCTTAGGTTTGGACATGATATATGTGAGCGGATTGTTATCAGTCCATACAGTGAACTCGTGACCTTTAAGCCAGTGACTGAACTTGTCACATACGGACCATTTGAGGGCCAAAAACTCCAGTCTATGCGCAGGGTAGTTGACTTGGCTGCGGCTCAAAGACTTGCTGGCGAAGGCTATAGGTCTTGCTTTATCCTCACCTGTGGGTACTTGAGAAAGCACTGCCCCTAATCCATCCAACGATGCGTCAGTGCAGAGAATAAAGGGGCGCTCAAAGTCAGGATGAGCGAGCACAACACTGTGGACAAGGGCTCTTTTTAACTCCTCAAAGGCGACATCACAGGCAGGTGTCCAGTCTAGGGGAGACAGCTCTCGGAAAGTGCCAGCTCTATTACGACTGCTTGTGCCTTTCTTCAAACGTTTCTGTCCGGCAGTCAAATTGAACAGTGGCTTTGCGATACGTGAACATCCAGGGATGAAGCTTTGATAGTAAAGAACCATGCCCAGGAACGATCTTAATTTCTTTGGAGAAGGTGTTAAGCCATCATCTTTCATGAGATCCTTCTTCTGAAATGCAGAAATGACTGCTACCTTGTCTTCATCCACAGAAATTCCAGAACTGCTGATCACATGGCCCAGAAACTTGATGGAGCGCTTGAGAAAGTGACATTTTTTTGGCGCTAACTTTAAATTACTAGTCCTCAACCGCGAAAAACACCACTTCCAAGCGTGACAAGGCCTCCTGCTCAGAACGTGCAAAGACCAGCAAATCATCGAGATAGCAAAGGAGGCTGGAAAAGTTGAGGTCACCAAAAATTCTGAGCATCATGCGCATAAAAGATCCCGGACTGTTACACAGACCCTGGGGAAGACGATTATATTCATACAGTCCCATGGGCGTTGTGAATGCTGTGTAATGCCGATCAGACACATGAAGTGGGATGTTGTAAAATCCCCAAGTCAAATCCATAGAACTGAAAAGAAGGTTGCCACCAAGAGCAGCCAGGCAATCTTGCTGATGCGGCAAAGGATGAGCATCCTTGATAGTCTTCGCATTAAGCCAGCGAAAGTCAGTACAGACCCTCAGAGATCCATCCTTCTTCCAAACCATTACCAAAGGAGATGCATAGTCACTGACGGATTTGCTAATAATGCCTTTTTCTTCCATGTCAGAAATGACTTCTCTCAACTTTTGGTAGTGGGCGGGAGGTATTCTACGATAGGGCAGGCGGAATGGGCGCTCGTCGCACAAATGAATTCTGTGTACAAAGTCTCTTGCTTCACCACAGTCAAGTCGGTCTCTGGAGAAAACATCTTGATAAGACACTAGAAGACTTGACAACTTCTCCCTCCATGTCTCGGAGACTTCACACCCATTGATATCAATGTCCTCCAAACCATACTCGTGCAGCAACCGCACAGGGTCGACAGACAGGATGGGCTTAGGGAGAGCCAAATTAGTGACGACATCAGACTTGCACACACCTTGTGAGAGAGGAACGTCTTCCACCGCCAAACAAGGCGACACATCAGCCAGCTTGGTGTTACGTCGAAGAGTTATCGTAAGCTGGGTAGGATTCAGAACTTTCATCGGCACCCATCGATCACCCCACATGGGTGTCACTACGCGTCCGACAAGAACATGACGAGGTGCTGAACGTGAAGTAGTTGGTTCAACAATGACGGTGCTACCAGGAGAAATACGAGTGTTGGCAGGTAATTTACCCCACACAAGGTGCTCAGTCTTGGGGAGTAAAGTGACCGCTTGACAAAGCTTCACTGAGCCAAGTTTATCAGGCTGACAGGAACCAGACCAGCGGGAAACACAGCTCAAAAGCTCGAGAAACTGTTCACATTCTGGGCTGCTGTTTTGACAGGAAATGAGCTCCCAATACTTCTTTTCCGCTTTCATCTTCTGAAGCACACATTTGATTACATTGCTTCCGATAATAAACTCGTCCTTCTGACCAGGCACTAGTAAAGTAGGTACGATGAACTTAAATCTGTAGACTTCGACTTCTAGATCATAAGAGTACTTAGGCTGGATAGTGAGACCACCACAGCCAACGAGGACAACGTTCCCAGGAATTGCTGTGGGTTGTGGGAGAACTCCATCAGCACGCAACTTGGATTCAGCTTCTGTACTTAAGGTGCAAGCCATACTGCCTGAATCCAGCAAACCATTCAGTAACGACTGGCCACAGACGGTAACAGGAGCATAAAACAAATCACTAGCGCCATCAATTTTTTGAGATCCCACATACAGCACTCTTTTGTCGGGTGGCAGCAACTTGCAACTATTTACAAAAATCACTTGTGGGTCTGACTCATTATCTAGGGGAAGTTCACCATCGCCCATGTTTATCCCCTCCACACATGAGCTCTTTAGTTTAACTGAGTGGCAGGAGGAAGCGAATCAAGGCTGGCTGTCTCTGGACAATTACTTTTAAAATGTCCGGGTTTGAGGCAACTACGACAAAGTCTGTGGCGCATGCAGTGAGCATATGTGGTGTGTTCTTTGGACCGACACACTCTACATGCTAAACTCACACTGGACTTGGGATCTGAAGTTCCGATGTTTCCGCCGGGATTAGAGGTGGACAGCGAGGCAGTGCAGAGTGATAAAACTTTATCCATCATGCCAACTAACTGCTGCATACTAGCATTTGGGGTAAAGGTAGACGCATCGGGGTTGAGTTGACCATTTGAGCATGGTGACTGACCAGATGAAAGTTCGATCTGTTTGGAAATGTTGGGTGCAGGATCGTCACTGACCGTAACAGCGTTCTGATGGCAAGTGGAAACAGGTAAGTAGCGTGGAATTCGAGCGGAATCTCTTTTTAGGTTTCTGCGGTAACTATCCAGTCGCTCTTGAACCTCAGCAGCGGTCCACTGTTCAGCAGGTTTGAACTGAAAAGACAAAGCAAGGCCAGGATCTGGACAGTGAGAGACAAACATCATGACAGCTTCAGCTGCAGGGTCCTCAACGCACTTATTGCGCCTACGCAAACACTCATCAGCCACATCAATTGACTTATTCAATCTTATCCAATAGTCCATCGGACTCTCGTTCGCCTGAGGGAGCGTGTTGTAAAAATCAGCCATAGGCATGTTTGAATACGTCAATTCACTGAAGTTTCGCTTCAAAATGTCGAAAACTGTGCTAGGGTGCACTGCAGCAGTCGGCCCTGGGAAACTGCGCAGGGAAACTTTGACTACATCCCTTGCTTTTCCTGCTAATCTGCTCAAAATGAAATCAGAGGCTTCAGTATCATCAGTGCATTTCTTACTGCTCAAATAACTGTACATCATGTCTTCCCATTCATGCACAGTAAATGAATCACTATGATCACCTCTAAAGAAAGGTGGAGGAGCAGCATCATGTTGGACAATGACTTTCAATTTAGAAGCATCAACACATTCACTTGAGTGGTGCAAAACTGACTTAGACTGCACTTGGCTGGGCTGTTGTGCTAGATTGAGACTGTTTGAAATGCTTTGACCAATTTTCTGTGCCAAATCAGAAATAATGTCCCCTAAAGACTCAGTAATAATGTGATCAGTATTTGAGCGTGCAAAAGGGGTAGAACATGCAGCTGGGCTTTCTGAAGCACCAATAGCTGAATCAGACAAGTGTGCATGTTCAGTTTCTCTGTTAAAGAATGCCCTCCCTCTCCCGAAACACTGAGAAGACACTTCAGTAATTTTGTCACTGTACTTTTCTCTAGCCCCACTACCCCTGCCTACTGAGAACATAGCACTGGGCCGTTGCACGGGACTAGGATTTTCCTGACTAACAGTGTCTTCAAACATGACACAGATGAAGCAGCAAAAAGAGAGAGAAAAAAAACAATAATAATATTAATAATAATAATAACTGCCCAAGAACAAAGAAAATAGAAACACAACAATCACAAACTGGAATGCAGATAATATATACACTTCAATAAACACGCTTAAAAGACTCTTTTGAAACAGTTCAGAGTTCGTTGTAAAGGATACGATGCTCAACGATCACCAAAGCTTCCCGCGATCCATATCACAAAGTCTCTCTATAAGCTTTCACGATGAACTATAGTCTTTCCGTAGAAAAGAACTAGTTACCGTTCCTTTATAAAAGAAGCAGTCCGTCCCGTGACGTCACGCGCGCGCCCTCCTAATCCGCGAGCCAAAGCAGCGAGGAAGACTGGAAGAGGAAATCGGCGAAGCCGGCGAGCTGTCACGCAACCGCGGCGATCTGCGAGGCGCTGATCCGATGATCCGAAATAGTCGCGGCACCACGTGTAACCGGTCTCATCTGCGTTGTGAATTTGCATGAATGAACCACTCGGACATCGGCTGGCAGTTGACTCTGGTTTACTGATGAAAACACATAAATGGCATTTAATAACAGCATCAACTCGCCCTCTTATATTTCTCTCCCATGCTGAGCCAGGGCAGAAAAGGGCAGAGGAGGTGAAAACACTAAAACAATGAAATTTGACATTCGTAACAAATAGCATACCTGATGAAAACACATAAATGGCGTTTAATAACAGCATCAACTCGCCCTCTTATATTTCTGAAACATGAATATACAATGCAATGCAATTAGCATGTGCTCGGGTCACGGAAGTCATTAAAAGTAATCAAACTTGATAAAAATACAAAAATAATCAAATATACATAAAACAAAATATCACATATATGATTTGGATGATCGATTGAGTTACAAAAGTAATTTAAAAGAAAAAGATGTAATTAGATTAATCAGTGCTCATTAGAAACCCACCTCTCCCATGCTGAGCCAGGGCAGAAAAGGGAAGAGGAGGTGCAAAGACAGGAAATTAAGGCCAACACTACAGGCAGAAATTTAAAGGGGAAGATGCACATCAACGCACAAATAGACATATCAGGTATATGTATGAACTTTTGTGTGATTCTATACATATAAAATAAACAGTTTACATACTGGTTACATTGGCTCATTTGAACATTCCGTCAATGTAAGTCAATGGGATTTTTCCCAGTTTTAATCGTGATTTTTAGGAAAACCGTAAGTCGGACCAGTTAGAAAAGATACAGCACACCCGCTGAGATCAGACTGAAGATCTGGACTGAGTTTGGAGTTTGTAGAGTTAAAGCTCTAGGAGGAGATACAGTCAGAACATTCTGGATAGGAAGAAAATAGCATCTCAGTAAGTTGGCTCTCTCAAGCTTAATTAATTAATTAATAGGATTACAGCATTCACTTTTCTTCATTGTTAAAATAAAACAAATAAAAATAGTATTTTGATTATTATTATTATTCAATACTGACATTTTATTTTACAGTGCAACATGTGTCATGGGTTTGGGCTGCGGTGTTTTCCTTTCTCCACTAGATGTCGCTGTTTTTCCCGCCACACTCCATGCCTCATCACGAACACCTGTCATTCCTGATCACACAGCTGTCTCCTATCACCTAGCACTATATTAGTCTCCCCTCTCCCAACACTCTGTCTGGTGGCATTACTTCCTGTTTCCTGTTGATATTGTCTTCGTGTCCCTTGAACTGTTGCTCCAGTCTCGCTCTTGTTTATCGTGTCCTGTTGTGCTGTTGGCCTTTTGTTTGTTTGTTCATTTGTTTATTGTTGCAATAAATATTCCCTTCCCTGCATATTGGACCCTGACCTCATCTCTCATTTGGTGACAACATGACTACTACAATAGTAAGAGTTTTTATTGATTTGTTTATTGGTATATTTAAAATGTAAAGAAAAACTAAATACTAATTATAATTTATTTTTAATTATGGCAAACACACTTAATTTGTAATTTACAATAAGCCTTTTGTACTAAAATACAATAGTATGTATTTAATAATAATAATAATATAAATGTTTTTTAATTTTTTGTAAGTTTTGTTATAATTTAAATAATGAAAATATATAATTAAATTGTTATTAATTGTATCTTTTCCATTTTACAGAATGATGGGATTACATAATTCATAACATTTCTTTATTCTTATAATAAGACTTAATTATTTAATTAATTAATTATTAATTAATATTAAACACTAACATTTTATTTTAAAGTGCAATATTATTATTTCGGCTATTATACTTTAAATTACATTACATATTATCAGAAAAAATAATCAATAATAATAAGAATATCAAGAATGTATAATATTAATTATAATTGTATTTAATGACAAGTAAAACATTTGTCAAGGTTCATTAGTGAACATGAACTATGAATGATTAATACTTCTCCAGCATTTATTAAACTTCATGTTAATTTGATCATTTACTAATGCATTATTAAAATCAGGAGTTGTGTTTGATAACATTAGTTAATGCTCTATCAACTAACATTAACTAACACTCAACTGTATTTGAACTAACTTTAGAAAGATTCATAAATGGTAATAAATGCCTGATCAACCTCAGCTGGGTACCCTGAGTGAGGGTGTCTGATGTTCGAGAGACCCGAGACATCCGATGACCTCAGGATACATCACTGATGATGTGCCCTGGTGCATCAGAAGATGTATCATCACAACTGTTAGACTGGAAAAACCAGTGACCACCAGGAACAGGCTGGGTGACAACCAGGAAGAGGCTGGTGACAGCTGGAGAGACAGACGACAGCTCGGAAAGACGGCAACCGGGGCGGCACGGGTCAGCACCCCTAACCGCACCTCCTGTGAAGGAGGACCCAAAATAAGCTACGGAACAGACAAAGGAGATATACCCTCAGGGGAGCCCGAGAGGGGGGGAGAATGAGCACCCCAGCCGGACAGACACAAGGTTAACGAACAACAGCAATGGACAAACATTGACGAGAATAGAGTGTTTTTGTGGAAAGATTTGCAAAAATGAGAGAGGCCTGAAGATCCATCAAACAAAGATGAAATGTAAAGAGAGACTACAACCACCACAATGCTCAGGACCAGTGCCTGGTGAGACAGAGGAGGAGCAGGGCCCGGAAGCACCCCACAGAGCCCAGAGCCTCCAAGTGGTGCCGTCAGTCCCTCCGAGCAGGCCATCGGAGAAGAGAAGGATCAAGTGGCCTCAAGCCTCTAAAACATCAGAGTGGCAGAAGTTCGACGAGGATGCGGATGCAGTGCTAGAAACAACGGCCAAAGGGGATGTAGAGAGGAGACTGCAGACTATGACAACTATCATAGTCAGTATGGCTGCGGAAAGGTTTGGAGTTGAGGAAGAAAGGGGAGCTAGACAGCCCTACAGTAGGAACCAGCGGGCGGTTAAAATCCACAACATCAGGACAGAGCTGAAAGCCTTGACCAAACAGTACAAGGTGGCAAGACAAGAGGAGCGGGCGCCATTGGCAGAGCTTCGTACTGTGCTCAGGAAGAGACTCCTTACCCTGCGTAGGGCGGAATACCATAGGAGGCGGCGCAGAGAAAGAGCTCAGAAACGCACTGCCTTCATCAGCAACCCATTCGGGTTCACCAAACAGCTCCTTGGGCAGAGACGCAGCGGACGCTTAACCTGTGCAAAGGAGGATGTCGAGCAACATCTTCAAAACACCTTCAGTGACCCCACCAGAGACCAAGACCTAGGACAGTGTGATACCGTGTTAAGACCACCAGAGCCAACGGTAGCATTCGACCAGGGGGAACCCCTCCTGAAAGAAGTTCAGTATGTGGTAAAGAGGGCAAGAACCGGGTCTGCTCCAGGACCAAGTGGAACCACCTACAAGGTATACAAGCACTGTCCCAAGTTGCTACACCGGCTGTGGAGGATCCTAAAGGTCATCTGGAGAAGAGGGAAAGCAGCGCAACAGTGGCGGTTTGCGGAGGGTGTGTGGATCCCTAAAGAGGAGGACGCCAAAGAGATCAGCCAGTTCAGAATCATATCACTACTCAGTGTTGAGGGGAAGATCTTCTTCAGCATTGTGGCTAGGCGGCTGGCTGACTTCTTCCTTAAGAACGGATACATCGACACCTCAGTGCAGAAAGGCGGCATTTCTGGTGTACCGGGGTGTTTAGAACACACAGGCGTGGTCACGCAGCTCCTCAGAGAAGCAAGGGAGAAAAGGGGAGATCTGGTGGTGCTTTGGTTAGATCTGGCCAATGCCTATGGCTCTATGCCCCACAAGCTGGTGTGGGAAACACTGGAGAGGCACCATGTTCCAGCTGCAGTCAGAGACCTCATTCATTATTATTACAGCGAGTTCAGTCTGAGAGTTTCAGCAGGGGCAGTAACATCGGAGTGGCACAGATTGGAGGTTGGAATTATCACAGGCTGTACCATCTCTGTGATCCTGTTCGCACTAGCAATGAACATGTTGGTAAAATCTGCTGAACCAGAGTGTAGAGGCCCCAAGTCCAGGTCTGGGATCCGCCAACCACCAATCCGTGCGTTCATGGACGACCTGACAGTAACCACCGAGTCAGTGCCTGGAGCCAGATGGATCTTGAGTGGGCTAGAGAGGCTGTTGGGATGGGCCAGGATGTCTTTTAAGCCAGCAAAGTCAAGATCCTTGGTCCTGAAGAAGGGCAGAGTGGTCGACAAGTTCCGGTTCTCGATCTCAGGAACACCAATCCCTACCATCTCCGAGAAGTCTGTGAAAAGCCTGGGGAGGTACTTAGACAGCAGCCTCAAGGACACAGCTTCAATAAAGAACACCTGTGAGGAGCTGGAGAAATGGCTGAAGAGCGTCGACAAGACAGGCCTACCCGGCAAATTCAAGGCGTGGATCTATCAGCACGGGATTCTGCCGAGGATACTGTGGCCCCTGCTTCTCTATGAATTCCCGATCTCCACCATTACAGACCTGGAGAGGAGAGTCAGCCGCTACCTGAGGAGATGGTTGGGTCTACCGCGGAGCTTAAGCAACATCGCACTCTATGGAAACAGCTGCAAACTGACACTACCTCTGAAATCCATCGAGGAGGAGTTCAAGGTTTTGCGTGCAAGAGAGGTGCTGCAGTTCCGGGAATCAACAGACCCAAAAGTCTCTGGGGCAGGGGTGGTAGTCAAGACTGGCAGGAAATGGAGAGCAGAGGTGGCAGTGGAGCAGGCAGAGTCCCGTTTGCGCCATGGAGTTCTTGTGGGAACTGTGGCCAGAGGAAGGGCTGGACTAGGAGTCGTTGCAGCCCCGCGTTATGACAAAGCGTGGGGGAAGGAGCGGCGGCAACTGGTTCAGAACGAAGTCAGAGCAGCTGTGGAGGAGGAGAGGACCAGCAGAGCAGTGGGGATGAGACAGCAAGGCGCATGGACTAGATGGGAGCAAGTTGTGGAGAGGAAGATCTCGTGGACTGACCTGTGGCGGGCAGAACCGCAACGCATTAAGTTCCTGGTCCAGGCGGTCTATGATGTTCTTCCCAGCCCATCCAACCTGCACTGCTGGGGCTTGGCCGAATCACCAGCATGCCCCCTCTGCGAGAAGAACAAGGGGACCCTTGAGCACGTATTGAGTTGTTGTCCAAAAGCTCTGGGGGAAGGCCGATACCGCTGGCGTCATGACCAGGTGCTCAAGACCATCGCAGAGAGCATCGCTAGTGCTGTTTCCATCTGCCAAAAGTCCAGACCCAGGAAGCAAACCATCAGCTTCATTAGAGCCGGAGAGAAGCCAGGAACAAGGAAAGCAACAGCAGGGCTTCTCCAAACTGCACAGGACTGGCAGCTGTCAGTAGACCTGGGCAAGCAGCTCAAGTTCCCCCAGCATGTAGTCAAGACCTCACTCAGACCTGACATCATTCTGGTATCTGAGGCAACAAAAAATGTTGTCATGCTGGAGCTCACCGTGCCATGGGAGGAGCGAATGGAGGAGGCCTTTGAGCGGAAAAAGGGGAAGTATCAGGACTTAGTCAGCGACTGCCACGAACAAGGCTGGAAGGCAAGGTGCTTGCCTGTAGAGGTAGGGTGCAGAGGCTTTGCAGGACAGTCCCTCTACAGGGCATATACTGCACTCGGCATCACAGGTGAAAGGAGGAGAAGAGCCATCTGCAACAGCACAGAGGCAGTGGAGAAAGCCTCTAGGTGGCTCTGGATTAAGAGAGCGGAACCGTGGTTGAGCTGCCAGGGCACAAGCTGAGGCCTGATCAACCTCAGCTGGGTCCCCTGAGTGAGGGTGTCTGATGTTCGAGAGACCCGAAACATCCGATGACCTCAGGATACATCACTGATGATGTGCCCTGGTGCATCAGAAGATGTATCATCACAACTACATTTCATTGTTCTTTCATGTTAGTTAATACATGAACTTGTCACGGTGCATGGATCAGCTGCATTCTCAGGTCTCGTGATTTGGTGTCTTTCATGTGGTTTGTCATGCTCATTCGATTCAGCTGCTAATCAGTCCCCGCACCAGGTGTCACGCATTACCATCAGCTACATATACTCACCTCATTCTCTCCTTCCCTGTCTGATAGTTGATCCGGATTGTTGGACTGTCTTGTTGGTTTGTCTTGGTCTTGTTCTCGTTTGGATTGTTTATTTCGCCGTTGATCGTCACTGGATTTGTATTCATCACGGGAGATTCACGCCACGTCATCACCAGCCATCAAGCCTCTGCGCCACCCAGCCGAGAGACACCATCATCACCACGGAGTTTTGTGTTCACTATATTTGTCTTCAATAAATATTTGTGTTCACTCTGCATTTGCTTCCACTCTCATTCATTCCCGTCACAGAACTATCAGACCACATCATGGAAGCAGCAGGCTCCACTCCACTCACAGCCGACGAAGCTTTGCGTTCCTGCATCTCTCGGCTGGAAACCCAGGAGAAGAGCTCGGCGGATACTGGTACAGCGATCCGAGCTCTTGTGGCGCAGGTGTCCGAGCTTGCCCAGCGGACGCAACACTGGCAACTTCCCACTGCGCCAACCCCACCACCCATGCCGCCCGCCCATCCTGAACCATCCGGGGCTGCTCAGTCGCCCGAGCCCCGCCTTCCCCCACCGGAGCTGTACAGCGGTGAGCCGAACTTCTGCCGGGCTTTCCTCACTAGATGCTCCATGCATTTCTCTCTACAACCACGCACTTTTCCTAGTGAGGAAAGCAAGGTGGCGTTCGTGCTCACCCTGTTAACGGGGAGGGCGGCACTTTGGGGCACGGCGGTATGGGAGAACCAAGATCCGTGTTGTGCCTCGTTCTCGGCGCTCTCCGCTGAAATGAAGCGGGTGTTCGACCGCGCGGCCACTGGGAGGGAGGCTGCGCGGAGATTGACGGATCTCAGACAGGGGGAGAGATCCGTCTCAGACTTTTCCATCGAGTTTCGCACCCTAGCGGCGGAGTGCCGATGGAACAAGGAGGCGCAGCGGGACATGTTCCTGCATGGGCTGGCTGACCGCGTCCAACGCTCGACTCTCCCTGGGGAGGGACCTCCAACTCGAGCCAGTGGCCATGACGTGGTCAGCCCGTTCGAGGATCACAAGCCCATGCAGGTGGGTCGAGCTCGGTTGACTCGGGAGGAGAGGGAGAGGCGGAGGTCTCAAGGCCTTTGCCTGTACTGCGGGGCGGCGGGGCATTTCGCCCTTAGCTGCCCAGTGAAAAGGGCCAGCCCGGCAGTAAGAATGGGGCTACTGTCGGGTGGGATCTCCGCTATCAAGTCCTCGTCCAGATCTACCTCCACACTCCTCCCGGTCAGGCTTAGATGGCAACGTCTAGACCTGCACTGCACTGCACTACTGGATTCAGTGGCTGAAGGTAATTTCATGGACTTTTCATTTGCTCATCAGAATCATGTTCCCCTCCTCCCCCTCACCAGTTCTATAGCAGTCCACGCACTCAATGGTCAGACGCTTCCCACCATCACCACCATCACGGAACCCATCACTCTCACGGTATCAGGTAACCACCGTGAGAGCATCTCCTTCTACATCCTGGACTCACCTCACGCACCCGTTGTTTTAGGTCATCCCTGGCTCATCAAACACAACCCCCGGATTGATTGGCAGCTGAAATCGGTGTCTGAGTGGAGCATTAAATGTCATGAGTCTTGTCTTGTGTCTGCCTGTCCGTCTGTATCTGAGTCTGTGTTGCAGGAGAAGACGGCGGATCTGTGTAACGTGCCCGCGGAGTACCTCGACCTGAAGGAAGTGTTCAGTAAGTCTCGGGCTGCTTCTCTTCCTCCTCATCGTCCCTATGACTGTGCTATAGAATTACTGCCAGGTACGTCTCCGCCTAAGGGCAAGTTATACTCACTTTCTATTCCTGAGAGAGAGGCTATGGAGAAATACATTTCTGATTCTCTAGCAGCCGGGTTCATTCGACCCTCCTCTTCTCCAGCGGGGGCGGGGTTCTTTTTTGTGGGGAAGAAGGATGGATCTCTGCGACCTTGTATTGATTACCGAGGGCTGAATAATATCACGGTAAAGAATACCTACCCTTTGCCGTTGATATCTTCAGCCTTCGAGAGGTTGCAGGGAGCATCGATCTTCACTAAATTGGACTTAAGAAACGCTTATCATTTGGTTCGCATCAGGAGGGGAGATGAATGGAAGACCGCCTTTAATACCCCCAGGGGGCACTTGGTCATGCCCTTCGGCTTGTCCAACTCCCCAGGTGTCTTTCAGGCACTCGTTAATGATGTGTTGAGAGATATGGTCGATCAGTTCATATATGTCTACCTGGACGACATATTGATTTTTTCTTCTTCTCTCCAGGAACATGTTCAACACGTCAGACGAGTGCTTCAGAGGCTGCTAGAGAATGGGCTTTTTGTCAAGGCGGAGAAATGCGACTTTCATGCACAGTCTGTTCCTTTTCTAGGGTACATCGTGTCGGCCGAGGGTATGCGCATGGATCCCGAGAAGATCAAGGCTGTGGTAGATTGGCCAAGTCCAGATTCCCGTAAGGCCCTACAAAGGTTTCTGGGGTTCGCCAATTTTTACCGGCGTTTTATTCGCAATTACAGCCAACTAGCCGCGCCTCTGACTGCCTTGACCTCTCCCAGAACGGCGTTCAGGTGGTCAGACGCAGCGGAAGCTGCGTTTGCCAACCTCAAACGCCGCTTTGTTTCGGCCCCCATCCTTGTTACCCCTGATCCGTCACGTCAGTTCGTGGTAGAGGTCGACGCGTCAGAGGTGGGGGTAGGTGCGGTGCTTTCACAGCGCTCACCCTCGGACGACAAGATGCATCCCTGCGCGTTTTTCTCTCATCGTTTGTCGCCAGCAGAGTCAAATTACGATATTGGTAACAGAGAGCTGTTGGCAGTCAAGCTAGCATTGGAGGAATGGCGTCATTGGTTGGAGGGATCGGGGGTACCCTTTATGGTTTGGACCGATCATAAGAACCTAGAATACATCAGAACTGCCAAAAGACTAAACTCTAGGCAGGCTAGGTGGGCACTTTTTGATTTTACTCTTTCGTACCGCCCGGGTTCCAAAAATGTCAAACCCGATTCTTTATCTCAAATTTTTGACCACTCCGATCGCCCG
Organism: Garra rufa; assembly: GCF_049309525.1. NCBI lineage: Eukaryota > Metazoa > Chordata > Actinopteri > Cypriniformes > Cyprinidae > Garra > Garra rufa. The sequence continues at coordinate 58,069,291 of NC_133364.1, forward strand.
TCCACTCCCGAGAGTATTTTTTCCGAGACACTTATTGTTTCTACTCTCAGTTGGGAGGTCGAATCGAAGGTTAAGACAGCCTTACATGGGGTAACGCCTCCGGCCGGTTGCCCACCTAACCGTTTGTTTGTGCCAGAAAGTCTTCGGTCCGAAGTTATCCAATGGGGTCATTGTTCCAATGTAGCATGTCATCCAGGGGTAAGTCGTACCTTACATTTGGTCAAGCAAAGATTTTCGTGGCCACTCATGGCTCGTGATGTTCGCAATTTTGTTTTGGCTTGCTCAGTTTGTGCCACTGGTAAGACTTCTAACAGACCTCCAGATGGGCTCCTACAACCGCTGCCAATCCCTTCGAGACCCTGGTCCCACATTGCGCTAGATTTTGTTACCGCCCTCCCACCCTCTCAGGGTAACACGGTAGTTTTGACCGTGGTGGACCGGTTCTCGAAGGCGGTTCATTTCATCCCCTTGCCCAAATTACCTTCAGCCAAGGAGACAGCGGTAGCAGTCATTGATCACGTCTTTCGGTTACATGGCCTCCCGACAGACGTGGTCTCTGACAGAGGACCCCAGTTTGTGTCCAAATTTTGGCGAGAGTTTTGTAAACTTCTGGGGGCCACTGTTACCAGTGTCTGCCACGGGCCTTTCGCCATTTGAATGTAGTGTAGGGTACCAGCCACCAATTTTTCCCAGTCTGGAATCCGAAGTCGCGGTCTCCTCCGCTCACGCCTTCGTCCAGAGGTGCCGTCGCACATGGTCCAGAGCCCGTGAGACTCTGGTCCAGGTGGGAGCGCGCACCAAGGCCAAAGCCGATCGCCACCGGTCGAGGCCTCCCGTATACGTCGTCGGTTCCAAAGTGTGGCTTTCTACTAAGAACATTCCTCTCCGATCCGTTTCGAATAAACTTGCTCCCAAATTTATTGGCCCGTTTTCTGTCACCAAAATCATTAGTCCGGTGGCAGTCTGCCTCAACCTCCCTCCAGCGTACAGGAGGATTCATCCCGTGTTCCATGTATCTAAAATTAAACCCGTATTTTTTGCTCGCATAAATCCGCCTGCCCCGGTTCCCCCACCGCCGCGGCTCGTAGACGGGGAACCAACCTATTCGGTCAACCGTATTCTGGACTCTAGGCGGAGGGGACGCGGATTCCAGTACTTGGTGGACTGGGAAGGTTACGGTCCGAAGGAGAGAAGTTGGGTACCTGCTAGAGACATACTGGATCACTCACTTATTGATGAATTCAATCAACAGGTACAGGAGGCTGGGAACGTCAGGGGACGTTCCTAGGAGAGGGGGTACTGTCACGGTGCATGGATCAGCTGCATTCTCAGGTCTCGTGATTTGGTGTCTTTCATGTGGTTTGTCATGCTCATTCGATTCAGCTGCTAATCAGTCCCCGCACCAGGTGTCACGCATTACCATCAGCTACATATACTCACCTCATTCTCTCCTTCCTTGTCTGATAGTTGATCCGGATTGTTGGACTGTCTTGTTGGTTTGTCTTGGTCTTGTTCTCGTTTGGATTGTTTATTTCGCCGTTGATCGTCACTGGATTTGTATTCATCACGGGAGATTCACGCCACGTCATCACCAGCCATCAAGCCTCTGCGCCACCCAGCCGAGAGACACCATCATCACCACGGAGTTTTGTGTTCACTATATTTGTCTTCAATAAATATTTGTGTTCACTCTGCATTTGCTTCCACTTTCATTCATTCCCGTCACAGAACTAATGTTAACAAACCACACATTATTGTAAAGTGTTACCAAAAACTCTTATCACTGCAATCATATTATTGCAATATCTTAATTTCAATAACAATTATTTATTAACAATATTAACAACCAACACATGAATTTTATTTTAGGATGATAATAATGTTAGAATTGCAACAATACTATTGTAATCTAAATCAACATTTATTATTATTATTATTGATTATTGTTATATTATTCCATGGAATGTCTGGATACTGGATTCTGATTGGCTGGCAGGTGTGCAGTAAAACCGTTTAATGCACAGGTAGTTCCAAGTCAGTTTAATCACCGTTCTATATTAATGCGCTGCTTTAACTGTTGCACGCAAAAGCACAGAGAGAGAGAGAGAGAGAGAGAGGTCGGAGATCGCAGATCGCATTGTGCTGCGCACATACATAAACTTCTTGTCCACGTTTGCCTGCGATCCTTATTAAAATATCCTAGATACTAGATCGCTACATTATATTCCTCAGCAGCGGGGTGGTAAAGCTGCTGTTTGTGAATGAATTGTTGTTTGTAGAGAGAGACGCACAGCATGCAGGCAGGTAACGTTACGCACACACACAACTGTCATCTCTCTTGCCTTCACACTCACTCTTGGTCGATCGATAATCTACTTAAACAAATGCTATTTTTCATTCAAATAAATGTGATTTTTTTCTGGACTATTTAATCTCTGTGTCTGATTTGAAGCGGCCAGAATGCTAGAACTGTGTGTCAAAACTGATGAAAATAACCGTCTTTTTTTATCCATTCAGTCAAATTTTGCGCTGCAAATATCAATCCTAGTTTTAATTTGTCTATAACCATGGAATAAGCGGGATAATCAACGGTTTGCCGTGCGTTAAAGGATTTAAAATGCACTTCGCGGAGGCAACCACCCTCCGCTTCGCGTCGGGCGGTTATTAGCCTCCACGTCGTGCATTTAAAATGCTTTAACGCACGGCAAACCGTTGATTATCCCTTACATATTAAATAAAATGCAATTGTGATTTTTTTTTCATTATTAAATATTCCCTTTTTATTTTAAAGTACAGTTGGATTATTGCAATTGTTATACATTTCTTTATTAGCATTTCTTATTATTAAGATTATAATGAAATGTTCTAATAAAATAGTATTACATATTTTGGTTATTTTAAATTTTATATATTTTTAATTTTATAATTAATGTAATTCCAAGACTCTTACTATTTCAGTAATCATATTGCACTGTAAAGTAAAATGTCAGTATTAATAATAATAATAATATAACATTTTTTTTTTCTGAGCAAAGAAATATATTATGATTGCAATAATCCAATTGTCCTGCAAAATAAAAAATAAAGTTTTGAAGATAAGTACCTAAATATTTGTGGTATTTAAAAAATATATATTTATTATTATTATTATGATAATTACAGTTAATAAATAATAATAATAATTATGATACAATTGCTGTAAAATAAAAGTATTTTAATTTCAATATTCTGTATGTGTAAGCCCTCCATGGACTGAGTCGGAGGCAGAGGATCCATGTGCAAAACAACTTTATTAGCGTAGTCAAACAAGCAAGGTCTATCACCAGTAAACAGAGCAATGCAGATAATCCAAATAGCGTAGTCAAATCCAGGCGGGGGGTCGAGGGAAACAAGCAAGCAATCACAGGGAGAATAAACAGTCCAGTCGGCAACAAGAATCAATGCAGTGGATAAACGCTTAGGATTGTAGTGAGACTAGCAAAACTTCGCGAGGAACTCCCCGCGAAGCGAGTCTATAAATGGCCGCCAAAAGGAAGTGAACCGGTGAACCGGAAACACAGGCGCGAGTCTCAGGTACGGGGTCATGGGAAATGTAGTCTAATATTCCGGGGAGGGTTCCCGCTGGCGGCGGTCAGAGGGAGCCACAGAGACCGCGTTGGTGACAGAGCCCCCTCCCTGCGAGCTACTCCTGGAGCGAGGAGGCGGCCGACGCCGGGGTCTACCTCTTCTGCGGGGTGCTGGTCGATCTGGGTGGCTGTTGTGGAAGTCGGTAGTAAGTGATGGATCCAGGATGTCTCCTGCGGAGACCCAGGATCTCTCCTCGGGACCATAGCCTTCCCAGTCGACCAGATATTGGAGTTGACCCCTCCGGCGTCGGGAGTCCAAGATGGTGTTAACACGATACACCTCCTCTCGCCCTCGATGATAGGAGGGGGTCCCTGGTTTGCGGTCTCGTCTAGGTTCTCCACTCCTTCCAGAGCGCCAGCGGGCTTTAACAGAGAGACATGAAAGGTGGGTGAGATACGATATTGAGCAGGTAAGTCTAGACGAAATGAAACTGGTGTGATTTGTCTAATGATCTTGAATGGACCCACGTACCTGGGACTGAGTTTCTTGCTGGGTAGACGGAGTCGTATGTCCCGGGTGGAAAGCCAGACCCACTGGCCTGGCTCATACGGCGGGTTGGGACGACGTCTCCTATTGGCCTGGATCTGTGTACGACGAACGGCCCCCTGAAGATGTACGTGAGCCTGATTCCATGTCTCCTCGCTCTGCTGAAACCAGGAATTGATTGCAGGAAGATCAGAGGGTTCTCCGGTCCAGGGAAACAGGGGAGGTTGGTGTCCTAGGGTGCATTGGAAGGGGGTGAGGTTGGTGGTAGGTTTGCGGAGGGAGTTTTGGGCATATTCGGCCCAGAATAGATAGTTGCTCCAGTTCTCCTGATGGTTGTGACAGTATGAGCGGAGGAAGCGAATCAGTTCCTGATTCAAACGTTCGGCCTGTCCGTTGGATTCTGGGTGGTAGCCTGAGGTGAGACTCACGTTGATGTTGAGGAGTCGACAGAAGCTGGCCCAGAGACGTGAGGTGAATTGGGGACCACGATCGGTGACTATGTCCTCCGGAAGACCGTAGATCCTGAATACCCAGTTGCAGAGGAGGTCAGCAGTTTCCATGGCCGAAGGGAGTTTCTGAAGGGGAATGAAGCGACATCCTTTGGAGAAGCGGTCGATGATAGTCAGAATAGTTGTGAAGCCCTTGGAGGGAGGTAGGTCTGTTATGAAGTCCATGGCTATGTGAGACCATGGACGTTGGGGAATGGGTAGAGGTTGAAGCAAGCCAGCTGGTAAGCGGCGTGGTACCTTGGTGGTATTGCAAGTGGTACAATTCTGGATGAATCGAATGGTGTCCTGACGTATGGTTGACCACCAAAACTTGTTGTTGAGAAGGTTAAGAGTTCCTTCGATGCCTGGGTGACCTGAGCTGGGAGTGGAGTGGACCTGGGCGAGGATACGAGATCGAAGGGTGAGAGGAACGTAAGTGAGGTTGGCTGGGCAGTCAGGAGGTGCAGGGTCCTGGGACTGGGCTTCCGAGATCTCAGTCATGATGTCCCATGATACTGGTGCCACCATAACCATGGTGGGTAGAATGGGTTCAGTGGCAGTATGATGTTGAACTTGCTCGTGAATGCGTGATAGAGCGTCTGCCTTTGTGTTCTGGGTGCCTGGGCGATATGAAACTTGGAATTGGAAGCGGGTGAAGAATAACGCCCATCTAGCCTGACGATGATTTAGAACCTTGGCGGTACGTAGGTATTCTAGGTTCTTGTGGTCTGTGAGCACTGTGAAGGGATGTTTAGCGCCTTCCAGCCAGTGGCGCCATTCCTCCAAAGCCAGTTTGATGGCTAACAGTTCGCGGTTACCCACGTCGTAGTTCCTCTCAGGGGGTGTGAGTTTGTGTGAGTAGTAGGCGCAGGGGAACATTTTTGGTGGTTCTCCCTGCCGTTGGGATAGCACTGCTCCGACCCCAGAGCTAGAGGCATCCACCTCTACTACGAAGGGCCTGTCAGGATCTGGGTGGTGAAGAATAGGAGCCGTGGTGAATCTCTGACGGAGATCCTCAAAGGCCTGTAGAGCAGAGCTGGACCAGGAGAGACGAGTGGTTCCTTTCTTTACTATGGCAGTGAGGGGACCTGCCACGGTACTGAAGAGCCGAATGAATCGGCGGTAGAAGTTGGCAAATCCGAGGAAACGTTGGAGTTCCTTCAAAGTGTTGGGGCGTGGCCACTCGAGTACTGCGCTCACCTTCCTCTCATCCATGGCGACTCCTTCCGAGCTGATGATGTACCCAAGGAAGGAGATCTTGCTTACGTGGAATTCACATTTCTCCTCCTTGGCGTACAGCTGATGTGAGATGAGCCGTTGCAGTACTGCCCGAACGTGTTGAACATGTTGAGTGAGGGAATCTGAATAAATGAGTATATCGTCAATGTAGACGATGACCCACCGGTTTAACATGTCCCTGAAGACCTTGTTTATGAATGCTTGGAAACACGAGGGACTGTTGGCCAGGCCGAAGGGCATAACCCTGTATTCATAGTGCCCCGATGTCGTGGAGAAGGCCGTCTTCCACTCGTCACCCGCTCTGATTCTGATGAGGTTGTAGGCCGAACGTAAGTCCAGTTTAGTGAAAACCTTGGCAGAGCGTAATTGTTCAAGAGCGGATGGGACAAGTGGGAGTGGGTAGCGGAATTTAATGGTCACCTCATTGAGTCCACGATAATCGATGCAGGGACGCAAGCCCCCGTCTTTCTTCTTGACGAAGAAGCCTGCTGAAGCTGGTGACGTGGATGGTACAATGAAGCCTTTGGCCAACTCCTCCTGGATGTAGATGTTCATGGCCTGGGACTCAGCTTGTGACAAGGGGAAGACTCGACCCCGAAGGGGAGAAGCTCCAGGAATGAGGTCGACAGCACAGTCTCCTGGGCGATGGGGAGGTAACTGGGTAGCCTGGATGTGACTGAAGGCCTTCAGCAGGTCTTGATATTCGGATGGAATGGATGAGAGTCGTGGTTGGTCATCCTGGTTGGTAGCTGGTTGGGTTGTGACTTGGAGACAGCGACGCTGGCAGTGAGGTGACCAGCTTGTGATGGTGCGTTCGGCCCAGGCGATGGTAGGTCCGTGTTGGTTCAGCCAGGGATATCCGAGAATGACGGGTGACTGAGGTGATGCAATGAGGAAGAAGCGGATAGTCTCCTGGTGTCCTGGTTCAATGGATAGGGTGATGTCCTTGGTGGTGTGCAGTATCTTTCCAGATCCTAATGGTCGCCCGTCGACGGCGGCCACTGATACATGTGAAGCACAAGAGAGAGTGGGTAGGTGATTAGCGGTAACAAATTCAGAGTCTATGAAGTTACCAGCCGCACCAGAGTCAATCAAAGCAGACGTTTCAAGGACACAGTTCAAATAACTCAGTCTAATGGGAATGTGACAGCAACTGGTAGAGGTGGCTGAATTACTCACCGAGGTGAATTGGCGTGGTGGACGAGTAGGACAGTTAGCCCGAATGTGTCCAGACAGTCCACAGTATAGACACAGATTCCCCCTGAATCGTCTCTCCCTTTCCTCCAAAGTCAGTTTGGTGGCCCCAAGTTGCATGGGTTCGGGGGCGGCCTCAGTAGGGTGCGTCGTAAGAGGTGTGGAGGTGAATGAACGGGCTGGCTTACGTGCTCTCATGATGTTGTCCACCCGGATGGAGAGATCAATGTACTGTTCCAAGTTGATATTCTCATCCCGACAGGCTAGCTCCACTTGAAGATCTGACTGAAGACCTCGGCGGTAGTGGAGTTTAAGCGGTCCTTCATCCCATCCGCTCTGAGCTGCAAGGGTGCGGAAAGTCAAAGCATAATCCGCCGCGGTTCTCCTTCCCTGACGAAGCACCATGATCTGCTCTCCTGCATCGCCACTCTCCTGACTGGGCTGAAACACATCCTTAAACCTCTGCAAAAAGTTGGTGAAAGAGGGAAAGGTAGGCCGATCCAGCCGCCATACCGCCATGGCCCAGTCCAAGGCCCTTCCTGAGAGTAGTGAGCAAACAAATGCGATCCTTCCTTCATCAGTGGGATACAGATGCGGTTGTTGGCTGGTAAACAACGAGCATTGTAGAAGGAAGCCCTTGCATTTAGACGGGTTGCCATCAAACTTCTCAGGAAACGCCAGCCGCGGGCTGGCCGAGACAGGTGGTATAACAGGCGGTGGTGGAACAGGAGGAGGTGTGGCGGGCGGCGCCGTCATTTGAAGCCCTTGAAGAGCTCTTACCAGCTGGCTGGTGACCTCCGTTAGGCGATCCAGTTGTTGCTGCTGGTTACGGAGAGCCGTGGCTTGAGCTGATAGCTCAGTGGTGAGCTGTTGCCTCGTGGCCGCCTCGGCTGTGGCGCCATCGAGAGCCGAAGTTGTTGCTGGATCCAAAGGTGGCGAAGTTTTCTGTAAGCCCTCCATGGACTGAGTCGGAGGCAGAGGATCCATGTGCAAAACAACTTTATTAGCGTAGTCAAACAAGCAAGGTCTATCACCAGTAAACAGAGCAATGCAGATAATCCAAATAGCGTAGTCAAATCCAGGCGGGGGGTCGAGGGAAACAAGCAAGCAATCACAGGGAGAATAAACAGTCCAGTCGGCAACAAGAATCAATGCAGTGGATAAACGCTTAGGATTGTAGTGAGACTAGCAAAACTTCGCGAGGAACTCCCCGCGAAGCGAGTCTATAAATGGCCGCCAAAAGGAAGTGAACCGGTGAACCGGAAACACAGGCGCGAGTCTCAGGTACGGGGTCATGGGAAATGTAGTCTAATATTCCGGGGAGGGTTCCCGCTGGCGGCGGTCAGAGGGAGCCACAGAGACCGCGTTGGTGACAGTATGTATATATTTTTTATATTACAATAGTATTACTGCAATTACAACATCTTTAGGATATCATAATAATAAAATACATTTTTATTAGTTTGTTTGTTTTAATGCAAATAATAATACAATTATAATTAATATAATTTTATTATTATTTGTATTATTTTAGTTTTTATGATAATGCAATAATTTCTTTATTGCTTATAATATTTGTGGCTATTTAAAAAAATAACCAAAACAATCATTTTATTTAATTATTAAATACTGATTACAGTGCAATATTGTAATATTGAAAATAAATAAATATGAATAAATAAAAGATCCCATTATAATTAAACACAAACATCAATTAAAATCTATAAATTGCTGTGATTAATGTCATATTTTATAACGTGAGGAATGGATTATATTCATGACACAAACATCAATTAAAATCTGAAGTTGATTTGTGATAGTGTTTATTATTTATGAGCAGAAACAACAGAAGAACATCCTAATAGTAATAATAATAATAGTGCTAAGATGATTGATGAGACACTAGAATAAAACACAAATGTAGACACACACTGATCTGACTGTCTATATGAGGATTGACCACACATTTATTCTGTTATTTGAGTGACAGAAGTTGAGCTGCAGTATTAATGTGATGAAGAGACTCATCTCACTGTTACTGATTCATCCTCAGCTCAAAGCATTATGGGTACAATCTCTCATCAGTCTGTTCTCATTCAGCAACACAGTGACACTGATGATCCATAATCATAAACCCCAAACCCAGGATAGAGCATCTGAGTGAATGTGGTGTGTTCTGTGTGGATGAGGCTCATTGTGTCAGAGACGCTGTAGAAGGACAGACTTCCTGCTCCGTGATCCACATACACTCCTACTCTATAGACATCATTCACTCCTGTTCTACTGAAGATGATGGGCTTCACACGGAGATCAGTCTTTATGTCATTGTGTCTGAATGAGTATCTGTGAGGAGAGCAGCTCAAACTCCAGGACTGATCATTAGATCCAAACTCACACTCAACACCCGATCCCTTCCTGCTGATGCTCTTATATGACACTGATATAAACACATATTCTCCTCTCCACTCAATCTCCCAGTAACAGCGTCCACACACACTCTCTCTACACAACACCTGAGGATACCAATCAAATCTGTCTGGATGATCAGGATACGGCTGTTTCTCTCTCACATTTGTCACCTTTCTGTTGTCCTCAGACAGACTGAGTTCAGTGTTTGCTGTGTTTGGATCCAGTGTGAGAAAACAGGCATCTGAACACAAGAACAGAGACATTTACAACAACAATCACTACAGCTGTGTGTTATATATATATATATATATATATATATATATATATGTGTGTGTGTGTGTGTGTGTGTGTGTGTGTGTTATATAAATATAGATATGTGTGTGTGTGTGTGTGTGTGTGTGTGTGTGTGTGTGTGTGTGTGTGTGTTTATATTTGTACTCTACAGTGTATCTGTGAGAGTTGAGCATATTATACACAAGTGTAAGTTTCGAGGCCGCTGATTGGCTCGATCGGTAATCTGGGAGAATGGCCAAAACAAGATGGCGTCGGTGGGCGGGGCTTCAATCCGCTTCAGTGCACAGTGTCTTATAACAAGTTAATGCAGTTTGCAATATTCTTTCAACATTAACAATAATTGATCAACTGTAAATTAAACATATGAATGTATAGCAAACATATAAGTAAACCGATACCGTTAATATAATAAACTATGACTAAAGATGACATTTCTTGAAACCTGTTACGAGTCAGACTGAGAAATAACTGGGAATTAAGATTGTAAACCGAACCACACATTTAACTACTAGACTTTATGATAATTATATATTAATATTAGTATTTATTTTTATATTATTTTTACAATTCGGCTTCTATTATAATGGTGGTGGTTTAATCAGAGGTCAGTTTCCTGTTTGGACCGGATGCAGCTGAAGTGAAGACATCTGTTCTGTGGAGCTGTTAGTTTGAAGCATAGACTGTAATGTGAAAGGTAAGTTATACTGTTGTTTAATCGAGTTTTTCAAAAGTTTATGGCTCACTTTGGCTTGTTTGTGCATGTTTTGTAAGCGCATCAGAGCTGGTTTTTACAGTCTTAAAGCAGCTAGCGCGTGATGCTAATGGTGCTAGCCAATTACTGATTGAATACAGTAAGACCAGAATCGGCCATTTTTGTCAGCTTTAACTTGCTTTCATTTGCATAGCTGTAATAACAATCTGCTGGGCTCAAAGAGATATATATAATAAACAAAGAGATCAGGATGCGCACGTTTTACTCCTGAATTGTAACTTGCACTATCAGCCAAAAGTTTTTAGTTTAAGTCTCTTCTGCATTTATTTGATCCAAAATACAGCCAGAACAGCAGGAATATCTGCTTATAATATCTGTATTATTTAAAGTCACTATTTGTTTGAATATTTAACAATGTAATTGGTTCCTGTGATCAAAGCTGAATTTTCAGCATCATTTCTCCAATCTTTAGTGTCTGATGATCCTTTAGTAATTATTATAATATGCTGATTTGGTGCCTTAAAAGATCTCTCCTCTTTCTCTCTCTCTCTAGAAATATATATATAAACTTTATAAGTGTCTTTATCATCAGCTTTGATCAATTTAAAGCTCCCTTGTTAAATAAAAGTATTAATTTATGTAAAATGCATCTCCCTGAAATGCTGATCAAATAAGTTTAATTAAATGCTGATCTTTGTATGTTTCTTTTTGGCAAAGAGTCCTGGAAAAACATTTAAATATTGATAATAATAATGAGAAATGTTGAATGATGTCTGAAGGATCATGTGACACTAAGAAGACTGGAGTAATTAAGATGAAAATTCAGCTTTGATCTCAGCAAATCAATCAATTCAATCCATTACAAATAGTTATTTTAAAGAGTAAACACAGATTTTGCTGTACTTTGGTTCAAATAAATGCAGTGAGTAAATAATTCTTAAAAATAAAAGCATGTTTTGACTGGTGGAGTATATTTGGTCCCAGTAGAAGTGTCTTAATGTGAAATCAAAATGACTGAATGATCTCAAATGAAATGCAGTGGTCAGTATTATTGAGGGTATTTTTCTATAAAAGCAGACACATCAAATAATGACGGAGGTGAAAAGACGAAGAAGAAAACTCAAACCAGTTGAGGAGGCCATACAGTTTGCAATTGTGAAGAAGGACAAACATGGGCTTGAGGGCAGATTCATCCGTGAGTATAAAGCTGAGTTAAATGTTCTGATTGATTATAGTTATAGCGTTAGTTCACTTCAAATGGGTGTCCTCCAGTAATATGACCACTACACTAAATGCAGTTCACCAAGACAGATTCCCATTCTCTACTGACTTCCATGGTATTTATTTCCATGCTGTGGATGTCAGTGGGGACCAGCGTTTGATGGGGAGTAGATCACAACTATTTTTACCTTCAAAGAACAGATTTGAGAATTGCAAAAGTAAAGAAAGATTGGCACAGTTGTTTGAGATTGAATTGTGCTGAAATCCACAGATAAGTGAGTCATGATCAGCTCCAGAACAGCGAACACAAGCACTGTGTCACCATAGTCTCTCTCATGCACAGAAATGCTGGAACTAGTTATTCCTGAGATACTGAGTTACCATTGTCCCGGTAATAACTAGTGTCCTCATCAACCAAACTAACAACACACTGAGATTGTTCAGTCAAGTCCAACATCATTTACAACTTCTCCTCCGCCAAAACACGGACGTGATTGCAGACTCCATTCAGAAAAATGGGATTTCCTACAGCGCTGAACCACACAATTCTTCCATTTTGGGATGAATAAATCAAAAGTTGGTCTGTCACTTAATTCAAACATGGACTAGTGTCTGTGAATATTAAAATGCAAAAGAGCGTTTCAATATGAACCCTGCATGTTTGGTTTGTCTCTGTATGTATGAATGGTGGAGACACAGTTTTGTTTACTACACTGAAGCCTTTGTATCTCACATCAACAGATACACTTTAAAAACACGATTTCTGAAAAAAGAAAAAGATTGTAGAGCCCTATTTTTTTTATTTATTTAAAAACTAAACGTTGTGCTTTTGTTTGTATATCATCATGTTAAAATACAAGCAAGATTATGAAGTCATTTTTAAATAAGTATTGTTTTACATTAACAACTGATTGTCTATTTATTCATTAAATATATTTCTGACTTTCTGTTGGATTAAAACAGTTTTTCTAGCTCTTAGAGAAAGTGTAAGTAAAGCATGTTTGTTATTTTCAGATCAGTCTTAAGAGGCAGCTGTCATCAGACAATGATTGTGGTGTGGACACTGTGGGACTAGATGAGGGAAATACAGGTGTGCAATAACACAGGAAACACCTTGATCATATTATTGACACTCACTGCTTCAAAATGAGTCTGTGTATGTTTGGATCATTTGTTTTACAGTTTGAAATGAAGTGAACAGAAATAAGAAAACAACCTCTTTATTCATTTGTTCAGATAAACACAAATTTGATTTTTTCTTTTTTTGGTTCGTGGGTAGAAAATTAATAAAAAACTTGTTTCAAATTTGTTTCAACAAAAACAATAGTCCTTGTATTTTTTGTTTTAATTGCAATCTTAAGAACAACAAAAATACATTAAGAAAATCACGTTCATAACAAGCACAAATAGTTACAAATTATTTAAACAATAGATTTACGGCTTTAAAATGTCCAGCTTTTGTCTCTTTATTTCTTTTAATGTACTCATATTATTATTAAGGTTATTTTCTAAATGAATAAGACGACATGATCTGCGTTGTAACACAAATAGCCTGAATGAAAGACCGTTGGATTTTCCCTTACTTTCAAACAAATAGTCTTCTTAGTTTTTGGATCATTATTAATTTAATAAAAACACAACAACGATAAAATAGCACAGTGATCACTCGCTTATAAACACACTTATTAACAAAATGATTAAGCCGGATGATATATAGGCCTATATCCTATAACCTTATAAATGAAGGTGTTTGGATTTTCCCATTAACACTAATGCACAGTTTATCCCAGCTAACAAAGTTATGTTCTGAGAACGTTGTGGGAACGTGATTTAAAAATGTTCTAGAAACGTGGAAATGTCCAGTTTTTTTAATGTTAGCACAACGTTATCTTAAGGTTAGCATAACGTTCCTGCAACGTTCTTTCCACCTCAATTTCACTATTAATACAACGTTCAAAGAACGTTTATTTGTAACGTTATAAAAATGTTGAGTTGTCCAGTTTTTTTAATGTTAGCACAACGTTATCTTAAGGTTAGCATAACGTTCCTGCAACGTTCTTTCCACCTCAATTTCACTATTAATACAACGTTCAAAGAACGTTTATTTGTAACATTCTAAAAATGTTGAATTGTCCAGTTTTTTTAATGTTAACACAACGTTGTCTTAAGGTTAGCATAACGTTCCTGCAACGTTCTTTCCACCTCAATTTCACTATTAATACAACGTTCAAAGAACGTTTATTTGTAACGTTCTAAAAATGTTGAATTGTCCAGTTTTTTTTAATGTTAGCACAACGTTATCTTAAGGTTAGCATAACGTTCCTGCAACGTTCTTTCCACCTCAATTTCACTATTAATACAACGTTCAAAGAACGTTTATTTGTAACGTTATAAAAATGTTAAATTGTCCAGTTTTTTTAATGTTAGCACAACGTTATCTTAAGGTTAGCATAACGTTCCTGCAACGTTCTTTCCACCTCAATTTCACTATTAATACAACGTTCAAAGAACGTTTATTTGTAACGTTATAAAAATGTTGAGTTGTCCAGTTTTTTTAATGTTAGCACAACGTTATCTTAAGGTTAGCATAACGTTCCTGCAACGTTCTTTCCACCTCAATTTCACTATTAATGCAACGTTCAAAGAACGTTTATTTGTAACGTTCTAAAAATGTTGAATTGTCCAGTTTTTTTAATGTTAGCACAACGTTATCTTAAGGTTAGCATAACGTTCCTGCAACGTTCTTTCCACCTCAATTTCACTATTAATACAACGTTCAAAGAACGTTAAAATGTCCAGTTTGTTTAACGTTGCTGGAACGTTACCTTAAGGTTAGCATAACGTTCCTGCAACGTTCTTTCCACCTCAATTTCACTATTAATACAACGTTCAAAGAACGTTTATTTGTAACGTTCTAAAAATGTTGAATTGTCCAGTTTTTTTAATGTTAGCACAACGTTATCTTAAGGTTAGCATAACGTTCCTGCAACGTTCTTTCCACCTCAATTTCACTATTAATACAACGTTCAAAGAACGTTAAAATGTCCAGTTTGTTTAACGTTGCTGGAACGTTACCTTAAGGTTAGCATAACGTTCCTGCAACGTTCTTTCCACCTCAATTTCACTATTAATACAACGTTCAAAGAACGTTTATTTGTAACGTTCTAAAAATGTTGAATTGTCCAGTTTTTTTAATGTTAGCACAATGTTATCTTAAGGTTAGCATAACGTTCCTGCAACGTTCTTTCCACCTCAATTTCACTATTAATACAACGTTCAAAGAACGTTTATTTGTAACGTTATAAAAATGTTAAATTGTCCAGTTTTTTTAATGTTAGCACAACGTTGTCTTAAGGTTGGAATAACGTTCCTGCAACGTTCTTTCCACCTCAATTTCACTATTAATACAACTTTCAAAGAACATTTATTTGTAACGTTCTAAAAACGTTAAGTTGTCTAGTTCTTTTAATGTTAGAACAACGTTATCTTAAGGTTAGCAGAAGATTCCTACAACGTTCTTTCCACCTCAATTTCACTATTAATACGTTTATTTAGAACATTCCAAAAACATTAAAATGCCCACATTCTTTAATATTAATTTATGGATAGAATAATGTCCCTGAACCATTCTTTGAACTTTTTTATTAACACTACATCCATTCCAATAACTTAACAGTGTGAACAACAAAAATGAACAGTATAAACAGCACGCTTAAAAGAAAAATGATATTATAAAAACTTGAAACGAAAACAACGACAACAAATATTGAACACTGAAGCTTGTACTAATAAGTGGTGTATCACTTATGGTTGTGGTGGTGCTGCCACACTAACTCCAGGTCCAGTCTCTTCATGCTCAGCCTGTAAAATAAACAGATTGACTTATGTTACTAATGGTGATATATTATTTCATAAGCATTCAATAATAATAGTGCAGCCACTCTCTAAAAGTTAGCCCTTAACTATATTTATAAAAACTATTCTTTCTTTTGCCTTTGTGTTGCATTAAATCTTTATTAAAATAAATCTTCTTTTCTACCTCCACAAGTGCATTTATTATGTTGCCTTGTTAATCTAAAAGTACACTTTTCATTGTTTTAAGCACAAAAGCTACGTGCTGACTGTGAAACACAGTAGACTTTGTTTATATGCAATTCTCTGTGTCAATCCATGTTCATGTTTCCTGCGAACAAAGCGTTGTCACTTTAATTCAGCGTATGGAGCACAACAAGTATATAGACTGTGTGGAAAAATTGCTGCACTGCTGCAGACGCACAGCAATTGGAACACACTGCTGGACCACAACCGCGTGCAGTGTGAACGCTCTAAAGCACTGCATACAGAGTATGTGTGAAACATGTGCCACATCACCATGGAAACAGTAAAGCCATACATTCCAAAATAATAATGACTTAAAAAAAAATTAGGGCTGCACGATTAATCGTTTTTAAACCGAAATCGCGATTTGAAAGGGTGCGATTTTCAAATCGCAAGAGCTGCGATTATTTCGATTAATTATCAACTGTGGTAACAAGCATATAAATCGTTTTTGACAGGTCGCTTCATGTGCATATTACATCTTCATGCTTATATTACGTTTGATGCAGAGTTTAACCAATAGGGGGCATTTTAACACTGCATGTAGAGAGGTGCACAGGACGTAATTTTTCAATCCTGCATCCGCAGAAATATGTTTATCTCTTTCAGTTCCCGCCTCGACATTCATGTTTTGTCCCGCTCCTGCCCGCATAAAAGTAACCTTTATAGTTGTTGTTTTTTCAGTACATCAATTGAATTTACATGAAACAGATCTCGTAAGTTTCACAAAACCCCAGCATAAACGTCCCCGATAAAAATATTTGTTATAGCCTATAGGCTAAGCATCAACATTCACAAACCACTGTTATTCTTAACAGAAAATGCAAGCAGACACAGCTCCTTTAAAGCTGATATCTCAGTTTATACGCGAACTTATCAAGCTCTACAATGAATAATATGCACAATGAATCTTTCACAATGTCTACACTTCGTGTGTTTTAATTCGTGAGCACGCAATATTCAGCACTGTGCAAGAACATTTGAGCAGTGAGTGGATTCTAACTTAAACACCTCTGATGACTCCCTATCCCTGTGCTTACTAATCATAGCTGTAAGTTGTATACTAGTTGTTCTTGCTGCTTTTGTGCAATAGATGAATAACAATGTTTTGTTTTTTAAAATATTTTGTTTAGATATTTCTATTTTGCGGGAGTCCCGCGAATCATTTTATTTTCCCGCGTCCCGCACAGCCGCACTCTCCCATCAAGTTATGTTCTGCGCCGCATTCGTTTGCGTCGGGTCCCGCTGTACTCTCGTATCTACTGCATGTACTGAGCAAATAACGGTAACGCCATTTGGAAAAGATGAGCGGGAGCAGCGGCTAAACTTCCCAACAAAGTGTCTCTTAATGTAGGTTATCATCAGTGTTTTACTAATGTAAAATAGTTTACAGAGTGTTTGGATTCCTAAAAGATTTTAATTATATTTTGTTATAAAATAATGTTATTTATGTATGTATGTATGTATGTATGTAATCTTTTAGGATTTTATATAATAAAATATATAATATTTTTATTAATTAATTTTGTATAATAGTATATATTTTATTTTAAAAGATTTAAATAATATTTTATTATATCATTTTAATTGTTAATTCAATTTTATTTAAGATACTGTAGTTATTTTCTTAATTTGTCATGACAACTTTATTTAAAAAATGACAACAATGTTTAAGAGGTTTTAAATAAACAGTAGAACAGTGTAGCATACTTTGTGATTATGCTTGGTCTTTCTTTGGTGTTGTTAAAACCACCATATCAAACTTGTAGCTCTTTTATGAAATAGTAGTAAATCGCATTTTAAATCGCAAATCGCAATTTTGATCAGAAAAATCGCAATTAGATTTTTTCTCTAAATCGTGCAGCCCTAAAAAAAATCACCCTGGGGACTCGAGGCTAGAATATTTTAAACTCACTTGTGAAAAGGTGTTTATGGCATATGTTTTCGATTATTTTTCTTATGCATTCATTTGTTAAAGTATGTAAGCAGAAAGTACACCAAGTACTTTTAATGATAATGTACAAAATGTATATATTTAGGTAACAATACAAAAACACATTTAGTACCCCCATCCCAAAATGTTTTTATCCCACAGTATACAAAAAAACAAAAACTAAATTTTTAGGGTTAAGAAAACAAGCTATAATTCTTGAATGTTACTCACCCTTGAATCCCGGTGAGGAGCATACTTTAATGTTTCGGCAATGCAGTCTTCCAACACCTTTACTTGCACCTTCGGGTGAATCCTTTGACAAGCCTCTAAACAGAAGTTTACAACATCTTAGCAAAGTACTTCAGTAAAAAATGTTTGGAAAACCAGTATGCGGTCCTCAAAGAAAAAAAATATTTATGTCATGACATTTTTAAAGAACCTTAGTCCCTATTACTTACTTTAACATTTGCTAAATACAGGTGTAAAGAATGTCTCAAATTATGATCAGACCACTTAAAATCAGCCACAAATGCATGATGTCACTGACTACATTGCACTGTAGGGCTGTTTGCAAAATATCAATACGTATCGTCACATAATCCTTGGTGATTTGAATACTGCTTCTGCTAAATACCTCCGTGTTGTGTATTAAAATTATTTAATGCACAGCTTGCCCAGCATTATGCTGCTTATTTCATGGTCATTTGCTAACATTGACAATTAAAGCTGTTAATTATGTTTTCAGTGCAATATTTCATTTTGCAACTTTAAATCAGACACAGACAGAGATAAAGTAGTGTGTAAGAATTTTTTTTAAATAAATGAAATATAGTAATAAAAAAATTTAATAATAAAATAACATATTTGTACGTGTTTGTAACAGATTTTGATTGTTTAGCATTTCTCACACATTTTACAAATTTTTTTCATGAATTTTGCTATCCAAATTTCTAATTTTGTGGTGGTAATTTCCAAAAATGTGTACAAACTTTTTTTTATAATTATAATAACATATATCTGAATGCATAATGTTAGATTCACAATTGTCTTACGTGACATAAAGAATAAACAAAATGTATGATGTTTGTTCATTTTGCTAAGAAACGAAAGAAAACAGGACAAATATGTAGATGAAAAGTATTATTTCTGCTTCTGCTGCTACTGTAGTTTAGTAAATGCAGCGTTAGAAAATTCTGTCCGTTTTTTTTTTACTTTTA
The DNA here is from genome assembly GCF_049309525.1 of Garra rufa. Classification (NCBI taxonomy): domain Eukaryota; kingdom Metazoa; phylum Chordata; class Actinopteri; order Cypriniformes; family Cyprinidae; genus Garra; species Garra rufa. The sequence goes on from NC_133364.1 coordinate 58,088,209, forward strand.
CTTTCTGTAAGTGAATTAATTAAAGTTAAGACATTTGCGTAACTACTAACTATTCCGCAAAGTTTGATATCTATTGGCTCATCTTTATGGTTTAAAACAGTATGTATTCTAAATGCAGGAAGACGTGAAAGAGGAATCAATTTAGTATGTTGCACTGTCTGAAAGAGCAGTGGATGAAAAGACCCAAACCACAAATTCAAAGGATTTTTGTGAAGTGTTTTAGTCGCGGATCTAAGAGTTAACAGACACCAGTCTATCCGTGTAGCATGTCGACATGTTAAATACTAGGTACACCAAGGTATAGGCTGCCCTGCTATATATTTTCATGTCCAACAAGAAGAATAAGACCGGAACTGTTCTTCAAAGCGCATAGAAGGATTAAATGTGTTTTAGTTTTGTCATCTTAATTAAGTAGTTATTTAATTTATACATATTTAGTGTAATAAAACATTTGCTTGTATTTTTTTATGTATCATCACAGATACTCGTACCCTGGAAATCCAGAGGTCTCACGAGAGCACAATTTGAATTGTCTCTGCAAGACACGTTTTTGCTGTTTTGCCGACTGGATACGGCAAGAGTTTAATCTATCAGTTAGCTCCGCTGGTAGCTAAGCGTATGGGGCTTAGTGAATTTGTGATTGGTCGTGGCGTTATCCAATTGCGTGCAGTTGCGAGAGTTTCAAATGCATGCTTGGTGCCACCCCTCGAGTTAGGTCCTTTTCATTGCTCGATGCCAGACCCTTAATCTTAATAGATTAGGGTCTGGATTTTTTCCAGGCTAAGATAATCGGGCATTCTATTTATATTTTTTTTTTACTAATTTATTATTCTAATTTTATCAGTTGTCGGTCAGGAAAATTAACCGAAATGAGTATCCCTACAATGAAAACTGTTTGCGCAATGATCTGAAAAAACTAGAAAATGGGTAAAAGAGTGGATCGGTAAACGTGGGCAGCACGGATTGTGTGTGCTTCAGAGAGAGTTGGAGGTGAGTAAAACATGTTTATCCACATTTTTCCTGAGTAAAGTTAACTAATGAGTGTTAAACGTTAACCCTATGTTATCGACTCCGCTGTTCCGGTGGTTAGAATTTAAGTGAATATTAGTTTGACTATTGTGGCTGTGATGTGATGCAGAGTCGGCCGACCCGACCAGATATTTAGCATGCTAGATATTTGTTTTTCATCTGCGACGCGTCAGCGAGCCTCTTTGATGCGTCGTTGAGTAGTTCACACATAAAGACTGACGACGCCGATTACCCCCTGATTTCCCCCCGATTACAGCCCAACCTGTCGGCGAGCTCAATCGGGCTAAAATCGGGCTTAAAATGCTGTAGTGTGAACTAGCCTTTAAGAGAACAGCGTGTAAGTAACAAACCGAGTTCTGTTTTGTTTCTTCTTTTTGTGGGTTTAAATTGGCAAATTAATCTGTGAATCACATGCCAAAGGTGGCAAAGGTTTTGTCGTTACCAATAGTTCAATGAAACTAACGAACATAGTTAATGATGCTTTTGGGAAACGCACCCCAGTCCATATGCATCACAAATCAACTGCAATCCGTTTAATAATAAATACATCTATAGTATAATTTGGTATATTTCAGTTAATAACTATTATTTAGTTTAAGGTCTGATTAACAACGTTTAATTACTGATTAATTACTTAACCCTCTAGTTGTTGAGTAATATAATGCAGTGACTCAGTAGCAAAGCTATTTTTTTTTATAAATTTTGCAGTGGAGCACTAATGACATGTTGTAGTGATCGTGATTGTTTGTGTGTGTGCACAGCATGATCCCTACTCTGTATTGATGTGTGTTCGGAGATCTGATCACTGAAAGTCTTAAAAATCTTAAAATCTTAAAATGCAGTGAGAGTGTTACAAAACTTAATACGTACGAATGATTACACTGCAAATTTCAAGGTCTTGAAATTTCTTTTTCCCCTTCCTTCCCTTCATGCTGTACTGCGACCAAAGGCTATTCACTCCAACTGTCCGCAATACCCTGCGGACTGCCTCTCCAGGAGTTCTGCCTCCAAGGAGGCTCAAGTAATTGACCTGTAAAAAACAAAAAAAAAAAAAAAAAAAAAAGGAATTTAAGGAATTTTGGGAAAGATAGCTATTTCCATTCCAATTCCATGTATCACTGTGGACACCTGCATTGTAAAAAGTAAGCTTGAGACTAGTAAGAAAACTATCATGTTTTCCTGTTTTACTAGTCAGGAAAAAAAACTAAATGCCAAAACATAAAAATAAATCTTTATGATGTTTGTAAATGTATATTTTAATTCCACTCATTTAATGGTATTCAGAACAGAAGACTGAAAAATGAAAAATGAAAATAAACATTGTGGCATTTGTTTATAATCAACATTTATTATAAAAGGCAAATGTAAATGTACTTATTTAAAGCAAAACTGAAACGGGAAACATTAGCCTTACTCGGTCTGCTTCATTTATTTTTAACAAACCATATTATAAATACACATTCATCGTCAGGTAGGAGATATACTAAGCCACAAGTGCATGTGAAGAAGGGTACATTTCTTCTTCTTTTTTTTACAGTGAACCGTGAGTAACAAAACCCGTTACTCTCTTAGTTTCCTATGCAAACTGATATGTTGAGTGCATATTTTTGTGCATATTTTTGTGCAATAGTTAAATTTACTTACAGTTTTTGTCCTGTATTCACCGTCTTTGATTTTAATGCACAAATCCTCCAGTTCCTGAGTGCTTTTGCAAGGATTAACCAGAAACTCAGAAATGTCGCATGGCTGGGCAACACTTCTTAAAAGTGATTCTATCGTTGACAGCTTTTGGTTCATTTGGTCAAGTCGAACAATCATGGCTCGTTCAAGTTTCTTCAACTCAGTGTTGCCTGAAATGTGCAGTTGACATGTTAACATGCAAAAGAGAAGCAGGTGAAAATAACTGTACCTGTCAGAAATGTATCTACATTTATTGATGTACTTTATATAATTTCATATTATTTAATAATTTCTTCCAAATGTTGGAAAGTTATGGAGATAGTTTCAGGTAGTTATATTATCAATGTTGCCACAAAGATACAGAAAGAGAGAAACACAACAGGACATTTGTTATACACTATATAAAACTGTACAGCATGACTGCTCATTTATAAATTGTGAAATTAAATATAAAATAATATATAACAGTATATATATTTAACAGTATATTATTGTATAATGAGAATATCAGCATAATTTCTGAAGGCTTATGTGACACTGAGGCCGTAATAATGGTGAAAATTCAGCTTTGATCCCATGAATAAATAACATTTGGAATTATTAAACTGAAAGAGTTTTTAAGTACTTAAATTTTAAGTTGTAATATTATTCCACAATATGACTTTTACTGTATTTTTGATCAAGTAAATGTAACCGTGGTGAGCAGAAAGACTTCTTTCTAAAACATTAACAAATCTCATTGGCCAAAACCTTTAAATGAAAGAAATTTCTATAATTTGTACTCACACAAATTGGTTTCCCTGGCTGATGTGGGAACATCTTCAGTCACATCAGCTGAAAATGAGAAATACAATCTCAAGTTTATGAAAATATTATACATTTTTGGCAAGCTCATAATATTTTACACATTACACACAAATAATATCTGTTAATTTTAATGTAAAAATAAATCATTTTTGCATTTGTATTCAGCATCAAAAATATAAATTAATTAGATATGCACCGATTGCAATTTTCTGACAAGTTCCTTTTTTTTTTTTGCCGATGCAGATTTTTGCTGATTCTGATTTTCTTTCTAAGAACTACAATTGACAGCATATATAAAGAAATATCTATTTTTCTGAATTTGAGACGAGTGTCACTGTGCTGTCGAATAGAGCTAAAATATGCAGCTGACATTGTACGTGCCACTGCCAACCTGCTCAAATTCTGAAAGACATGAGATTGACTGGCCAGTCACAGGTTTGGGCCAGTCATGTGGAAAATCGTCTGATCAGGTCCCTTACTGGTTTGGTGCATCTCTAACATGAACACACTATTGCACACAAAAATTTTATAATCATTTAAATCTTGTCCCACCTTCATGTTGACTTTCCCTGTCAGATATGGCAGTTTCTGGTTCTTGGGCATTTACAAAACCTGAAACACAAGATTTATTTTTATGTTTTTTTAAGACACAAAAAATATGTTTTCTGGCAATTATTTAGGAGTGCTTTTTTGTTATTAAAAAATGGTGGTGTGGTACTCACTTTGTTGAGTGGGGTCACAACTTGCAGTATTTACTGACAAGCAAAAAAAAAGTGATAAAAAAAAAACAGTCATGACAATGCTGTATTATCAAAGGATTTTTTTTCTCTGAATGAGTTTCCTGACAAGAAAGAACAAGTAAACTCACACTTTCTTTGTTCTCCAAAATATTCTGTTCTTGGGGTGACTGAAACAAAATGAAAAAACGTTACATAAATATTTAATTGAACACAGCTATGTAATGATATAAAAAAAGGTTTTAAACAATTAACTTACATTTAGGCGTGCTTACAATGCGTGTCTTTGGTGGTGGTGAGTCTTCATCATCACCTAGTTAAAACAGATTATAATGGTAATGTTACAACATCTCATACCAATAAATGCGAGTAAAACAGTAAAACAAAAAAGAGAAACTTAATCTTAACTCTGGGCAACTAAATAATGTCTATCATTAGCCACTGGCTAATAAACTGTTAAGATTTAAAACCCCTGTGTGTGTTAGATTATAAATTCAGCATAGATATATTTTCACCTGTTGAAAACACTGAATTAGCGCTTGAGAATTTTGCACTCCTTCAAGTAATCTGTACTATTTCAATTGAGCTAAAATCATAGTTTTTTTTATTTTTATTGACAAAATGCACTATTCCACATGCTGCCCAATGATGCCATTCGAACAGACAACTAAATGCAAAAAACGCTAGGATGCTATGCTCCATATGACCAGTAAGCCAATTCTCAAATAACTGCTAATAAATTAACAAAAAAAAACTTTTGTAAAGCTTGGGCTCCTATGTATATTAGATCACTTGCACCTGTTTGAAGTGCTGTCATTTGTTCAGCTCACTAAGTTTAATTAATTTTGCCCATAGAAAACTTGTTATTCAGTGGTATAATTTGATGCAGCTGGCGGAAGTTTCCCGTGTACGTGGGCAGATGCGACTAATCGATAATTTTCATTATTGACTAGTTGTTGCAGACCTATATATTAGTATATCAAATTTTCGGAAAAAGTATTTACCACTATCCAGCTGTCTCCTAAATCTAGCTGGAGGTCGTACTGTTCTCTGTGGAGGTTCCTCATCACTCTCCAGGTTTGATGTCACTGTAGCCTGGTTGGCCTTTAGCCTGGCTTCCTCATAGCTATCTGGAAAAGACATGGCGGCTTGTTTTAACCAGAAAGAGAACAGTATTAAAGGATAGTCTACTTCCAGAAGAAACATTTCCGGATAATTTACCCACCATTATGTCATCAAAGATTCATTTCTTTCAAGTTTTTTAAGGAAAACATACCAGAATTTTTTTTTTTCCATATAATGGACTTGAATGGTGCTCAAAGGATTGTAGTTCAAAAATACAGTTCCAATGCAGCTTCATAGGGCTCTACAAAATCCTAACCGAGGAATTAGGGTCTTATCTAGGGTGATATTTTCTGCAAAGAATAAAAAATAAATAAATACAATACTTTTTAATCTCAAATGCTCATGTTGTCTAGCTCTGTGTTGAGCATGCATACCCTGTGCACCATGTCCCATCTCATTTTCTCCTCGAACTTCAAAATCGTCCGACACCATGCAAAGAAAGGCCCTTAACAAAAAAGGGTAAATGTCAGATGATTTTAAAGTTGGAGAAGAAAATGAGAAGGGAATTTTTTCCGGTTTTGAACCGGAGTGCACAGAGTACGCATGTGCAACACAGACAACACAAGAATTTGAGGTTTAAAAGTATTAAAATTTTCAATTCTTCTTAGAAAATTAGACCCTTATTCCTCTGTTGGAAACGTGTAGAGCCTTTTGAAGCTGCATTTAAACTGCATTTTTAACTTTCACTCCATTGAACTCCATTGAAGTCCACATGGAAAAAAACCCAGTAACATATATATATTTTTGCGACTCAAGAAAGAAAGACATGAACATCTTAGATGGAGGTGAAAAAATTATCAGGAAATGCTATTTGGATGTGAACTTATCCTTTAACCATGTATGAGACAAATATAACACTTAAATACATCCTAAATACCTGCATAAACCAGAACGACTGCAGCATGCTTGGACCAGATTGTAGTATCGGGAGTTTCTCTTTTTTTGGCTTTGGCAGTAAAATTTTTTCTAGGCCAGTAGCAGCTTGTTCCCTGTTGATAGCAGATATTCATGTTAACCCTCCAAAATAGACAGTAGCTAATGATGGGTTTAGTAAGGTTGTTCACACAAACTTTTGACTTGCAATATTTTTCCTTCTTTTTTCCTATCTATATTTAAGTCTATTAAGTTCAGCAGTAGTGAGTGAGTAGTGGAATAATAATGATTAACTATTGACTAATAATGAGATGAAGGTTTAGGAATACACAAGAAGTGAAAGATATCTTCCCTTAGGTATATTCTAAGAGGATTCTGAAAGCATTTATTGAGCGATTATGTTTACTATAATTTACTTTTTTTGTTCTAAACATACAATCAATTCAAAGACAAAGTGTGGGAAGTGGAAACCATTTTTTTTTTTTTTCAATTTAAATTCATTATTAAATCTCATTTAGATGCGCTGTCTGTTGTCATATCGGACACAAATATGGCTATGAGCTAGAGCTGCATGATTCTGAATAAAATGAGAATCACGATTTTTTTTTGTTTAAAATAAAGATCACGATTCTCTCACGATTCTGGATAACTTTTTTTTTTTTTTTTAGGATTTACCTCTGAACATTAGGTTATCAAACAGCAGTAACATAGCAGTAAAATGAGACATAATAAACTTTGCTTTATATTTAAAGAAATTTTATGAAAAATAATGTAAAGGAAAAAAAAATCACCATTAAACATAAAAAACAAACATACAAAGGTATTATGTCAGAGTAAAGCGATTATAAAGATTCCTATGCTGATGATACACTAGGCAACTTTTTGAGCAATGTTGCAGGGCAACTTTGGCAAATGTCGCCGTCAACGGGCAGCGAGGTGTGATACAGGGCCCAGAACTGATCTAAATTATCCAGACAGAAATGTGTTACCCATTCTGAATGGTAAAGTATCCAAGTAACATTGCTCCAAAAAAGTTGCCCGATAAAATTGCTCAAAAAGTTGCCTAGTGTATCATCAGCATTAGCTAGAAACACTAGCCTATCAACATTTTATGGCTGTCACCAAGTTTACTTCACCATTTTACAAATAAATCCTAATCTAATCATGACAAACCATATATCGTTGGAAAGGTCTAAGGCTCCTAAATAGATATTTGACATTTTGTTGTGTTACAAATTATGTAGGAAAAATTATTTAAATTAAGAGTACACCTCAAAAATCTACTTCATAACAGGAGTTCGGACCTTTTTCACAGACATCCTAGTTGCTTTTTTCCCTATTACACTTTAGAAATAATAAGAAATTATTTATCAGATGAAAACTTTAAATTTCAAAATTCATCCTTTTTTTTTTTAAATTTTAAAGTCAGACATTGCATTAACATGGAAAGTGTACATCAAAATCATATTACAAAATGTTCTTGTCCATGAATTATAAAGATTTAAGTTTCAATCCTTCATTTTCACGTCTCTGTTCAAAAATGGGAGTAACAGTTGAGGGGTTAATGGATCGTCATGCTCATATATGGTTCCATTGCTCTGTTGGTCCATTAATCTGGCACGATCAAAGTACTACTTTTTCAATATTCAAAGTGCAAATGGGGACCGAATGTTTCAAGCATGATACAGAGCTATCTACACAGCTACACAAGTTATTATACCCTAGATACTAATAACAGCCTAGATATTGTATGTAGCCTAATTTGCGCGAATTGGGGAGTCGCTCTCTAAAAGCAGGGTATTAAAATTGCTTTTTAATGAGCATGCATGTTTTACTTTTGGTTTCGTTTTAACGATCTCGCAAAAATCTCGTCGGCGCTGAGTGTGCATTCTACAATACAAGAGATTACTTTAACAAAACCATCTGAAAGCAGGTGGACACCAACGGGATTTTGAAAAGTGTCCCCAGTGGAAATTACGCCCCTGTGTGAGTGGAACTCTGCCGCTGAGTTATCATCTGATGTGAATGTATGCCGCATTGTACAGTACATTGAGAAAGAGGCGCCATGAATTAAAGAGCTTTTAATTGTCCAATTTTAAAAAATCGTCATATCACACCATAATTGCAATGCAGTTTGTGCAGATCCGAAACAGAGTTTGGTTGAGAGAGAGAGAGAAAAAAAACATCCAGTTCCGAGCGCAGTGTCAGAGACAGGGAGCGATTGACGGCTAATATCTCATTAAATTATCTTGATTAAATGTAATAAAGTAAAGATGAGGTTTAAATGGTTATGTAATGTCACTGCATCAGCTCACAGCAGTCTGTGCAGTAAATGGCTAGCGAAAGTTTTGTAAAATATAAATAAAATATAATTGGCTGAATCGTATAAATGCTGGATTAAGATCGTGTGGGGAGTCGAATCAAGATTGCAATCTTTTAACGATTATTTGTGCAGGTCTACTATGAGCATAGCAGAAGTGATGTCTTTGGTACCCACGAATCCCTTTAAGACAGTAGTTCCCAACCACAATCAAGTAGGCCCCCCAACACTGCACATTTTACATGTCTCCTTTGTCTGACACACCCATTTCAGTTCTTGGAGATTATCCAGGATTAAAAAGACATGGAAAACATGCATGTTGGGGGCCTCCAGGAACGTGGTTGGGAACCACTGCTTTAAGCTACTCGGATATATTAGTAATTGAAAATACCTCCTTTGCTTTTTCAAGCCAGTTCGTAGGCACCACGTCCACTGTGTTGTCCTCTGGGAATTTAATCACTGCGTACCTCTGAAAGAAAAACATACTGAGGGTTTGGAGCCAAAGGGGCATAAGTGCAATTAAAGTGATCTGCACTTAAAACCCCTTTGGCTCCAAACCCTTGATAAGTGAGATACTGCACATCATAACAAACGCACAAGCATATACACAAGCATTTATTTCAGTGTCCCCAGTTCCTTATAGCATGATACCTAAATTCCACTCTCACCATTAACTGTAGCTGACATTCTGCTATATAAAGTCCTAGCATTCTGTCCCCTTGACAGTTTACACTCAGTGTTTCCACAATTCACATAGATAATTCAAATAATAATTTATTTTTGCCTGAAGAAAGAAAGACATGAACATCTTGGGTGACATGGGGGGGGGGGGTAATTTATCAGAAAAAATAATAATAAGTGAATTTTTTGCAAAGTGCACTGCTTAAAGGGATGGTTCGGAGTAGAATTGACTTCATTGCTATGCACTCCGAAGCCCATGTAAATACCCCATCCGAAGTTTTTTTTACCTTAGTCGAACATTTATGGAGATATTAGAGTTTTTCGAATTGCTTGTTAAAGGAGTGAATGGTAGATGTGATGTATCTCGTAAATTGCACCACTAAACGTGCAAGTAATCTTACCAAACTTGTACAGTAGTGTAAATAGGTTATGTACTCACAAAACACTGCATCGGAACATTTGTAAGTCCACCATGAGTGTTTTAAAAACACGTTTTACCCGAGAACTACTAGTCTCAGAAACTACAAATGGCGACACGTCGACGTCACTTCCCTGGTTTGAAAAAAGCACGTAAAAGTTCTCCTACAAGTTGACATGCACACAGATGTAGTAGGAGGACTTTTACGTGCTTTTTTCAAACCAGGGAAGTGACGTCGACTTGTAGTTTTATAGACTAGTAGTTCTTGTGTTTTTAAAACACTCATGATGGACTTACAAATGTTCTGATGCAGCGTTTTGTGAGTACATAACCTATTTACACTACTGTACAAGTTTGGTAAGATTACTTGCACGTTTAGTGGTGCAATTTACGGGATACATCACATGTACCATTCACTCCTGTAACAAGCAATTCGAAAAACTCTAATATCTCCATAAATGTTCGACTAAGGTAAAAAAAACTTCGGATGGGGTATTTACATGGGCTTCGCAGTGCATAGCAATGAAGTCAATTCTACTCCGAACCATCCCTTTAAATACCAGATGTGCATTCTACAGAAGAAAATAGTTTTACAGGTTTGGAGCATCATAAGGGGTGAGTAAAGCTTTTTCATTTTTAGGCAAAAGATTCCCTGAAAATTTTTGTTAAAAAAAGAACACAAAAAAAGCTGCTGATACTACATGTAAAATCAGCATTCAGTTGTATCAATCTAATATGTAAAGGCTGGTGGAAAAGAGATTTAGATAACAGCTCAAAATGAATGGAGCACTGTAAGGACAATCTTGACATCATCCTCTGCATCAATTAAAATGGCCTTTCTGACCAATAGCCTTTGAGACAATTGTTTCATTCTGGTGTGCCTTACTTGGGCCATGTAAACACCAATTAACCTGGAGTCACAAGGCTGCATGAAAAGTGGCTCAAGGTTGTTGTAAACACGACAAAGCACCATTTTATCCACTTCCCCTGTAGCGCCACCTACCACAGAAATGACCTCACAACACTGTAAGTCACTGAGAACAAAGACATTGTTCGGTTTTTGTGTTTTCACCACAGCTGCAGGCTTGATACTCAGTTCCTCCCTGTGCTTGTCAATTTCACCAAGACGTTTTATGATTTGTGACAGAGGGTTTCTACCGGAGCGTACTAACCTCTTCAGCTGGTGCAGGTAATTTTCAAAAGGAAAACTGCTACACTCGTCTAGCCCACAGTACGCATGTGCATCAGAAGCAAGATGAACCATAGAGTGCACATTGTACACAAGGAACTCATCCCCATACAACTTTCTGCCGTCCTCTACAAAGTGAACCAACAGATCTGATGCAAAACTGCTGTACTGTTTCACTAGATGTGGACACACTAGGATGGCCAGTGCCACACTGAACAGCATAAAATGCTCATACAGTTCATCAGAGAGAACTCCTTTCAGCACAATTTTGCCTGTGTAAAGCAGAAACTGTCGCAGTTCAGTAGCTTTCCACCGGTCAATGTCTTCCAGGCCACGCGGCTTCCTTGCAAAAAGGTCTGGCATGAATGGTCTCAAACCAAGAAGCTTGGAACTAATCTCCCTTACTTGGCCAGAAGATAATCTAGTACTGAGCTTTCCGCGCAACCACAAAACAATCAGTTTTCGCATCACTCCAAGACAGCACTGATGCATGTAATCCGCAGGAAACTGCTGAATCATGTCTATTTGAAGCATGCAAAAAGGAGACACCTCAGATGATCGGTGGTGCTCCTCCTGAAGCTGCTCACGGAAAGACGCATCTGTTCTCAGAGTAACATTTTCCGTCTCCGGGTATATAACCCGCCTGCCATCCCAAAAGCCTTTCTGTGTGCACTTGTCACAACCAAAATAGCCTGAATACTGCTTTGTGCATTTAACAAGTGCTTTCGCAGGTGCATCACAACTGATACAGCGCAGATGAACTTCTAAATGACCTCTGTCAGTCTGTAATCCATTCAGTAAAATGTCCCTAAGGTCTTGTACTACATCTGTCAAAAAATCAAGATCTGTAGGCTTTGAGACACCAAAACAGAGAGCAAGAGGAAAGACAGTGGAAGGAGCCAAATTGATTTTGCACAAAACCGGCCACAGTGACTGATTGCTACTTTTGAAAAGTGGCAAGCCGTCGATATTCAAGGAAATGTCCAGACAATCTAACTGGGAAACAACATCGCCGGGGTACATATTTAAATACCTACACAGCTGTTCTTTGCATCCAAAGTAGAAGTATTGCATCCCAGATTTCATGTCTAAGTTTACATTTTCACATGTTCCAAGCAAGGTTCTAGCAGTTCTTGGGAGCTCTGACTGATGTTCACCAAGAATTTTAAGAAGGCCATCCACTGCATTGTGCTTGACCTGAAATTCATTGGCCCACTGTGCAAGTCTAACTCCTAAAGAAGGCCTGTCATCCAAGTCTGCATCATCAGAATCTGAATCAGAATTTGCATGAGCCCCCTGCATTTCAACATCACACTCAAATTCATGTGTTCCCTCAATGGGCTGTGCATGCTGGAGGGGCTCACTAAAGCTTTCCAGACTAGTAGAGCTGGTGTGTATCTCTATGTTTTCTACATGTGACAAAGCTGCTTTCTGCTGATCTCTTTTCACTCTTTTCCAGAGTGTGTTGTAGTTTTGTTTTGCAGACATTATTAATCACCTCCCTCACAACAAGAAACAAAGAAGTCAACAGCATACCATGTCAGGCTCCATCTGCACTCCTGTCTCTCTGTGGGTGAGAATAAAGAGAAATTGTAAACATACACGTTTGCATGCTCTGTGTCAATGCCATTCTACTTAACAGATGTATGATATGATAAACACAATAAAAAAATAAAAAAATTAAAAGTCCCTCGAAAACCTAACAGTACCAATCAAATTAGAACACATTATCAAAAGGTTAGTATCGTGAATCTGGCTAATATAAGGAGATAGTTTTGAACACTTGCTAGTACTTGCTCAAAAACAGATTTTGAATATTTTTTAACCAAAGGCTATGGACTGCAGATTAAACATAGGAAGACAGTGAATTTAACAATGTAAAATTTAAAAATAAACAAGTACATATATAGTCTCCATTGTAAACTAATAAAAAAAAAATGGATTACAAAAATTGTAATCCAAAATGCAGTTTACATGTAACTTCAAAGGGCTCTAAACGATCCCAGCTAAGAAATAAGGGTTTTATCTAGCAAAAGCTGCATTTAAAATGATGGTTATAATTGTCAGAACTTTAATTCCACAACACACCTACTTATGAGAGTTTTGAATATGACTGTAAATGAAATAAAACTATAATGCAACCATGGCCAAATTTTATCAAACAGAAACTATTAACTAATTGTTTCAGGTTATACAGTCTGTTTCGCTGGAAATAGAAATAACACCACCTCTCTCGAGTCATCAGGTTAGAGTCGTTCGTTCTTTTGTCACGTGCTCGCTTCCTGACTCAGTATCTTACAACAAATACATGTGTTATATTATTAAATGTCTGCTGTTATTATATGCTATGTATGTATCTTTGCTTCATCAAAGTGATTTTTCCACATCATACGGATAAAGTTTTTGCCACATTCATGGTTAACCATTATGACAGAAATTCATAAATGCATAAATTGTGAGAAATAAAAAAAACTTTTTGAGATCAGAAACCATCACGTAACACACAAAAGTTTTTGTAAGGAAGGTTGGAAATCATCTCATTTCTTTATTCAGTAAGGCTAGCTGTCACGTCAGGTGACAAAAAACGAACGACCTTAGGCCTAATAATTTCTCTTTCCGGTATGGACGTCTGTAAAAATAAATTTACTTATCACCTAGGTGGAAAAACATGGATTCGGATAGCTTAATCCTATTAATAAAATGTATTTTGTTAACAAATTAATTTTGTCATTTATACATTCCACAATGATATAAAATAAATAGCAAAATCTCTAACACTGAGAAGTTATCGTTGTCATGATACCTAACGTTACCCAAATAATTAATATCTTAATAATATGCACATTATAACAATTATCTAGACGGCTAACGTTAAATGGCGCGAAGTGTCCTGAATAGAATAATTACCATTGTAGGAAAACTCAGGATACCACTCTAAATTAATGGCATATTGCAGACGATTTTTATCTATAATATACCATACATTTAGATTGGTATCCAGAGACAGAAAGCATCGAAGTAATCAAAAATATTTTTAAAACCGACCTACCATGAAATGATCGAACCACCGCGAACCCACACAAAATGGCGACAAGTTTTTGTTTCTAAGATTTTCCTGAGATTTCAGTTTCATTGGGCGGAGCTTACACTGGACATGCACGTGGAGTGGATCGTTATTATTTAATTCGTTTTTTCTTAAGGATAAATATAAGTTTCTGTGTGGCATGAATTTATGCCTAAATATTTGTTTATCCTTTCGTAACAGTTTATAATGTTTCATTATTATTTTCTTTATATAATTGTAATTTTGTCCTACAAGCTTATTATCAGACACGAATGTAGATTAATTTCGGTGGCTTTAAACTTGAAAAAGTATGTGTATTGACGTCTTTCTGTAGTTGAAATAAAAAATACGATCATTCATGTTTTTTTCGTCCTTTAAGTAAATAAGAAAAAGATGATCGATTCAGTTTTCAGTTTTGGAAACATGAAATAATTAAAATGTTTGGAACAATATAAATAAAATATTGGTTTATTGTTTAAAGAGAACCTTAGGTTACAACAACTTTTCCTTAAGTTTTTCCTTAACTTAATTAGACTTAATTAGAATTTTTTTTAACTGTGGTTTGCCCAGTTTTACCTGTAATGAAAATCTAACTAAAATAAACAGTGATATATTTAGCTGACAAAATATAAACATTGTAAACCATGGTAGTCAATTAAACTAACATTTAGCTTAATATAAGAAAATAAACGACACAGACTTACCATTTCTTATGGTGTGTGCTGCTCTCTGGTTGAGGATTTGGTTGATTTTGTGCACATGGACATTCACAAATGTTGATCAAATTAACACAATTTTAATATAAAAAAATATTACTTCTATCATTATTGTTGTTGTACAGTTTTTTAAATAGTAATTCCAATATTATATCCTATTAAATTAAGACATAGGCCTACAGTGGGGAAAATAGTTATTTGATTCCCTGCTGATTTTGTGTATTTGGCCACTGACAAAGAACTGATCAATGTATAATTAATGGTAGTTTAAAAAAAAAACAGTGAGAGACAAAAAAAAAACAACAACAAAAAAAACAACAACAACAGAAAAACACATTTCAAAAAAGTTATAAATTGATTTGCATTTTATTGAGTGAAATAAGTATTTGATCCCCTATCAATCAGCAGATTTCTGGCTCCCAGGTGTCTTTTATACAGGTATTGAGCTGAGATTAGAAGCACTCTCTTTCAGGGAGTTACCTGTATAAAAGACACCTGTCCACAGAAGCAATCAATCAGATTCCAAACTCTCCACTATGGCCAAGACCAAAGAGCTGTCCAAGGATGTCAGGGACAAGATTGTAGACCTACACAAGGCTGGATTGGGCTACAGTCGCCAAGCAGCTCGGTGAGAAGGAGACAACATAGTTGGTGCGATTGTTCGCAAATGGACAACTTCACTGCATCAAAGGGACGATGGACGAGGCCATGTACCGTCAAATCTTGGTTTAGAACCTCCTTCCCTCATTGAAATTGTGTTGTCGATGGGTATTCCAGCATGACAATGACCCAAAATACACGATCAAGGTAACAAATGAGTGACTCAAGAAGAAGCACATTAAGGTCCTGGAGTGTCTTAGCCAGTCTCCAGACCTTAATCCCAAAGAAAATCTGTGAAGAGAGCTGAAGGTTTGAGTTGCCAAATGTCAGCCTCAAAAACTTGTTGACTTGGAGAGGATCTGCAAAGAGGAGTGAGACAAAATCCCTCCTGAGATGTGTGCAAACCTGCTGGACAACTACAAGAAACGTCTGACCTCTGTGATTGCCAACAATTAAGGGTTTTACCAAAAAGTACTAAGTTATGTTTTGCGAAGGGGTCAAATACTTATTTCACTCACTAAAATGCAAATTAATGCATAGCTTTTACGAAATCCGATTTTCTAGATTTTTTTGTCTCACTGTAATAAACTCACTCAAATAAACCTACCATTACAATTTTAAACTGATAATTTCTTTGTCATTGGGCAAACCTACAAAATCAGCAGGGGCTCAAATAATTATTTAAATTTTCTTTTTGCTTATTCCTTTTCACACCCTTTTATAATAACATAGTACATCAGGTCTGTTGAAGTCCACTTTACCTATTAAAAGGAACATGTTTTTCTGATTGTAAGGGACAACTGCTCTTTAAACACTCCCTGATGCAAAAGAACAGTGCATAAAACAATGAGGGTGAAGTCACTTTCTTATGCAAGCCATTTCAATATTTTTTTTTTAATTATAACTTTGTAAAATCCCAAGCAAGATTTTTATCAACTTATTTTAATGATTAACTCAGGGGAGTTACTAGACCTAAAGCTCTACTGGGGCACAGGCCCCCCATTACTCATATCACTTTTCTTTTTTGAAAGCCAGTTGCATTTACAACACAATTAACAGGCATGGATATCTGCGTGCATAGTCTTCAGATACACTGCGTTGCTTTTAGAAGCGTTAATTCAGTTGTTGCATATAGTTTACTGTCTTTATTTCGGGATTATCAAAGTAAATTATAACTCAAATGTGAGATTTTACTGGTTTACTGGATGTCTTGCAACACCCCTAGATTAACCTAACAAATGTTGTGAATGTTTCTCCCAACATGAGAATAAAGAATGATGTTCCATAAAGAAGGATGTTCCATAAATGTTGTTTCCAAAAAATGTATGATAACATTATGAAAACATTTAGAAATAATAACATAAGGACATTCTGAGAATATTGTTCTATCAGCATTATAAGAATGTTCATCAAGTAAAAATATCGGTCTAAAGACGTTGCAAGAACGTTGTTTTAAGAACGTTGTTCTACGAACGTTTTCTACCAACATTATAAAAACATTCATCAAATACAACTAACGCTCTAAAGACGTTGCAAGAACGTTGTTCTAAGAATGTTTTCTACCAACATTATAAAAACATTCATCAAGTACAACTAACGTTCTAAAGACGTTGCAA
This sequence comes from Garra rufa, assembly GCF_049309525.1. NCBI lineage: Eukaryota > Metazoa > Chordata > Actinopteri > Cypriniformes > Cyprinidae > Garra > Garra rufa. Next base: position 58,105,064 of record NC_133364.1, read on the forward strand.
GAACGTTGTTCTAAGAACGTTTTCTACCAACATTATAAGAACATTCATCAAATACAACTAACGTTCTAAAGACATTCCAAGAACGTTGTTCTACGAACGTTTTCTACCAACATTATAAGAACTTTCATCAAATACAACTAACGTTCTAAAGACATTCCAAGAACGTTGTTCTACGAACGTTTTCTACCAACATTATAAGAACTTTCATCAAATACAACTAACGTTCTAAAGACGTTGCAAGAACGTTGTTCTAATAACGTTTTCTACCAACATTATAAGAACATTCATCAAATACAACTAACGTTCTAAAGACATTCCAAGAACGTTGTTCTACGAACGTTTTCTACCAACATTATAAGAACATTCATCTAATACAACTAACGTTCTAAAGACGTTGCAAGAATGTTGTTCTAAGAACGTTTTCTACCAACATTATAAGAACATTCATCTAATACAACTAACGTTCTAAAGACGTTGCAAGAACGTTGTTCTAAGAACGTTTTCTACCAACATTATAAGAACATTCATCTAATACAACTAACGTTCTAAAGACATTCCAAGAACGTTGTTCTACGAACGTTTTCTACCAACATTATAAGAACATTCATCAAAAACAACTAACGTTCTAAAGACGTTGCAAGAACGTTGTTCTAAGAACGTTTTCTACCAACATTATAAGAACATTCATCTAATACAACTAACGTTCTAAAGACATTCCAAGAACGTTGTTCTACGAACGTTTTCTACCAACATTATAAAAACATTCATCAAGTACAACTAACGTTCTAAAGACGTTGCAAGAACGTTTTTCTACGAACGTTTTCTACCAACATTATAAGAACATTCATCAAATACAACTAACGTTCTAAAGACGTTGGAAAAACGTTGTTCTACGAATGTTTTCTACCAACATTATAAGAACATTCATCTAATACAACTAACGTTCTAAAGACGTTGCAAGAACGTTGTTCTAAGAATGTTTTCTACCAACATTATAAAAACATTCATCAAGTACAACTAACGTTCTACAGACGTTGCAAGAACGTTGTTCTACGAACGTTTTCTACCAACATTATAAAAACATTCATCAAATACAACTAATGCTCTAAAGACGTTGCAAGAACGTTATTCTAAGAATGTTTTCTACCAACATTATAAAAACATTCATCAAGTACAACTAACGTTCTAAAGACGTTGCAAGAACGTTTTTCTACGAACGTTTTCTACCAACATTATAAGAACATTCATCAAATACAACTAACGTTCTAAAGACGTTGCAAGAACGTTGTTCTACGAACGTTTTCTACCAACATTATAAGAACATTCATCTAATACAACTAACGTTCTAAAGACGTTGCAAGAACGTTGTTCTAAGAATGTTTTCTACCAACATTATAAAAACATTCATCAAGTACAACTAACGTTCTACAGACGTTGCAAGAACGTTGTTCTACGAACGTTTTCTACCAACATTATAAAAACATTAATCAAATACAACTAACGCTCTAAAGACGTTGCAAGAACTTTGTTCTAAGAATGTTTTCTACCAACATTATAAAAACATTCATCAAGTACAACTAACGTTCTAAAGACGTTGCAAGAACGTTGTTCTAAGAACGTTTTCTACCAACATTATAAGAACATTCATCAAATACAACTAACGTTCTAAAGACATTCCAAGAACGTTGTTCTACGAACGTTTTCTACCAACATTATAAGAACTTTCATCAAATACAACTAACGTTCTAAAGACATTCCAAGAACGTTGTTCTACGAACGTTTTCTACCAACATTATAAGAACTTTCATCAAATACAACTAACGTTCTAAAGACGTTGCAAGAACGTTGTTCTAATAACGTTTTCTACCAACATTATAAGAACATTCATCAAATACAACTAACGTTCTAAAGACATTCCAAGAACGTTGTTCTACGAACGTTTTCTACCAACATTATAAGAACATTCATCTAATACAACTAACGTTCTAAAGACGTTGCAAGAATGTTGTTCTAAGAACGTTTTCTACCAACATTATAAGAACATTCATCTAATACAACTAACGTTCTAAAGACGTTGCAAGAACGTTGTTCTAAGAACGTTTTCTACCAACATTATAAGAACATTCATCTAATACAACTAACGTTCTAAAGACATTCCAAGAACGTTGTTCTACGAACGTTTTCTACCAACATTATAAGAACATTCATCAAAAACAACTAACGTTCTAAAGACGTTGCAAGAACGTTGTTCTAAGAACGTTTTCTACCAACATTATAAGAACATTCATCTAATACAACTAACGTTCTAAAGACATTCCAAGAACGTTGTTCTACGAACGTTTTCTACCAACATTATAAGAACATTCATCAAAAACAACTAACGTTCTAAAGACGTTGCAAGAACGTTGTTCTAAGAACGTTTTCTACCAACATTATAAGAACATTCATCTAATACAACTAACGTTCTAAAGACATTCCAAGAACGTTGTTCTACGAACGTTTTCTACCAACATTATAAGAACATTCATCAAATACAACTAACGTTCTAAAGACGTTGCAAGAACGTTGTTCTAAGAACGTTTTCTACCAACATTATAAGAACATTCATCTAATACAACTAACGTTCTACAGACGTTGCAAGAACGTTGTTCTAAGAACGTTTTCTACCAACATTATAAAAACATTCATCTAATACAACTAACGTTCTAAAGACGTTGCAAGAACGTTGTTCTACGAACGTTTTCTACCAACATTATAAGAACTTTCATCAAATACAACTAACGTTCTAAAGACATTCCAAGAACGTTGTTCTACGAACGTTTTCTACCAACATTATAAGAACATTCATCTAATACAACTAACGTTCTACAGACGTTGCAAGAACGTTGTTCTACGAACGTTTTCTACCAACATTATAAGAACATTCATCTAATACAACTAAAGTTCTAAAGACGTTGCAAGAACGTTGTTCTACGAACGTTTTCTACCAACATTATAAGAACATTCATCTAATACAACTAACGTTCTAAAGACATTCCAAGAACGTTGTTCTACGAACGTTTTCTACCAACATTATAAGAACATTCATCAAATACAACTAACGTTCTAAAGACGTTGCAAGAACGTTGTTCTAAGAACGTTTTCTACCAACATTATAAGAACATTCATCTAATACAACTAACATTCTACAGACGTTGCAAGAACGTTGTTCTAAGAACGTTTTCTACCAACATTATAAAAACATTCATCTAATACAACTAACGTTCTAAAGACGTTGCAAGAACGTTGTTCTAAGAACGTTTTCTACCAACATTATAAGAACATTCATCTAATACAACTAACGTTCTAAAGACATTCCAAGAACGTTGTTCTACGAACGTTTTCTACCAACATTATAAGAACTTTCATCAAATACAACTAACGTTCTAAAGACATTCCAAGAACGTTGTTCTACGAACGTTTTCTACCAACATTATAAGAACATTCATCAAATACAACTAACGTTCTAAAGACGTTGCAAGAACGTTGTTCTAAGAACGTTTTCTACCAACATTATAAGAACATTCATCTAATACAACTAACGTTCTACAGACGTTGCAAGAACGTTGTTCTAAGAACGTTTTCTACCAACATTATAAGAACATTCATCTAATACAACTAACGTTCTACAGACGTTGCAAGAACGTTGTTCTAAGAACGTTTTCTACCAACATTATAAGAACAATCATCTAATACAACTAACGTTCTAAAGACGTTGCAAGAACGTTGTTCTAAGAACGTTTTCTACCAACATTATAAAAACATTCATCTAATACAACTAACGTTCTAAAGACATTCCAAGAACGTTGTTCTACGAACGTTTTCTACCAACATCACAAGAACATTCCAAAAACATTATTTTAGTAACGTTTTCTACGAACATTTACACAACTTTCTACGAACGTTAGTGAATGTTCTGAGAACGTTCCCTGTTAGCTGGGATGGTTCATTACTACTTTAATATCGTACAACAAATGTATGATGTCCAACTTTAATGAACAAAGCAGAACAAAGACAAACTCAGGTCTATTAAAGGGATGAATATAGGCTCTATATATATATTTATTAACAGAAGTTGTCATGTCTTCTGTCTCCGCTATCGTCCTGTCAATGGTCTCTCGTCTCGTGCTGCTCCTGCTCTATGAACTCACCATTGTCTGTTTTACAGTCCAACTACATTCAGATTATTTCTAGAACAATGGTCAATATTTCAATCAGTGGGTAGCACAGCTTTACCATTAAATCCATACAGCAGATTAATATTCAAATCAATACTTTTGTGAAACGCGTTCGGTTGCACGGAAGAAAGCCGTCAGAGGATTATCATTTGGTAAAAATAAATAAATTTTTTACTCATTTTAAAAACGGGTCACTATCTGTGTATTTTAAAAGAAACAGAACATAAAGTGAAAAAAAACTGTAAATTATTTTAAAGTCTTAAATCTATTTAAATAATGTGTAACTATTTGTAGTCTACTTGTTATGGACATGTGATTTTCTTATTAGATATTTTTTGTCTTTTATTATATTTAGGTGTAATTTATGTTATTGCTCTTGTATGTTTGTTGTTCTAAAGATTGCAATTAAAAAAGAGTGAAACTAAATAAATAAAGGACTGTTTTGTTGAATGGAACAGAGGAACAACTGATGAAAGGAGCGTCCTGTGATCGTCCACACGTCTAACACACATTTTGAACCAAAAAACTAAAAATCAAGCTGAAATCTTTTTTCTTTTTTTCTGAACAAACGATTAAACGATTTCTTGTTTCTGTTTATTTCATGCCAAACTGAAAAACAAATGATCAAAACCTACATGGACCACAATGTGTTCTGCTCTTGAGTTTCTTGTTCACAAAGCACTTCTTTCTTGCTTTTTTATTTGTTATGTGTATTTCCTGAGTTCAGTTGTCAGCTGTCAGTGATCTTCAGTGTTAATGGACTCCAGTATTTGTGCAGCCACTGAACGACTGGAAAAGGATCATTTCCAAATCTTTGTCTTTAGAAGAATGTTTGTGTTCTTTTATCTTTAGGTGTCTCTTGAGCAGAACCAGTTATCATTGGAGGATCAACACAGTGTTGAGAAGAATATGATGAAGGTCATAAAAAGCATTGCATTATTTTAGAAAATGTTGTTTTTGTGTAGTAAGAAATCTCCACATCGATGTTCATTTTGATTTAGTTGAAGTCTTAGACTTTAGACTAAAATGCAGCTTAGTTTTAGTCATATTTGTCACCTGACTTTTTTTAGTATTAGTCTAGTTTTGTAAATATTATATATATATAATACTCTGTATATGTTTCCAGAGAAAACATTTATTAACGTGTTAATATGAATGATATTAAGGTTTGCAATATATACAGATTTAACCTCTGTGACACATAACATACCTTTTTATTAAAATAAAAAATCAGTAGAATTTGATCCTCTTTTGAATGGAAGCCAATCTAAATAATATGCTTTCTTTATAACAACTTGCACACAGCATCCTTCATTTCAGCAGACATTTGAATCTTTCTTAGGGCTACTGAAGTGATTCATTTAAAAGCAGTCCGTGTTTTTCTGTCTTTCATTGATTCATTAATAATAAGGACACAGTCTACAATAACTAAATTAAGCTGCTGTCTCTTTAAAACTGACTGCATGGTTTGACTAAAGACATGATCGGCTGTGTTTACATGCACACTCCTCAAAGCAGACTATTGCACATCATTTTGTGTCTATTTCTGTATTAAGATGCAAAAGAGAAATCAATTAAATCACCTACCTAACATTTTCGTCTCATTTATATTCATTAAAGAGATGGTTTTATCAATTAAAAAGAGTTTTTATTTTGTTATTGTCTCATTTTCATCAAAGAAATGTTGTTGACTGAAATGATGGTGAATATTTTTCTTCACAGAAATGAGCATTGCTCCACCTCCGTCACTGTTTTCAGATTTCTCCTGTCAAAGAGCATGTTTTAAATGAGAAGCAGAGCTGTTGTGTCTCCACTGAAGCAATCAAGAGTTATTCACATATTTTGGTTCAATTTATTTTACCAAGGTGATTGACATTTTTTAACCTATATATTGAAATGTTTCTTCTGTTTGAGTTTTCTGATCAGGGTTAAATACAATACTACCATTAATGTACAGTAGGGATCAAAATTACAACAGTTTACAATTAGAACAATCTAGAAATACTTGATTTTTCCAGAAATGTTAACTTTCATCACTCAAAATTTGAAATAATATTAGATTAGATTAGACATGTTATACTACATATTTGACTAAATATCCAAAGCATTTCAATAAGAACTTTTATTTTAAAATTAGAGAACAATAATGACTGTAGCACAAGAGAAGATTACAACTAAATTTCTTGAGGCCATTTTGCCAAACATAATGTTTCCGATCTGACCCAAATAAATGAAATCTTCTCATTAGTGTGTGCTTTCAGTCTGAATTCTCTTAAACATGCTGCAGAAAAGCAATTCCAGCTGCAGTGTTGAACCCATTCTTTATTGAGAGTCTCAGCATTGTCTTGTATTCATTGTAAAGATGCAATATTCAAAAAAAAAAAAAAAAAACAGATTTTGAATGATTGATTTCTCTAGCAATGAAAATTAAATTAATGCTGCCACAATATTTGGGTTTGTCATATAATTAGTTCCAAGTGAAGGATTAACACTTGTCATATATGTTAGGTCATTTTGGTCAGAGTTCTTTTAAACTATATATATTTTTTTAATAATATATACTGTCGTTTAAAATGCAATTAATTAATAAAATGTACTTAAACTGCCCTTTCACTCCTGTTAGGATAATGATACGGGTTTGGAACAACATTGACACAACATGAACGGTCCCTTAAGCTGAAAGCTGAATCTCTACACATTTCATTAGTTACTGGCTCTTGAGAGTTAATCGATACATTTTAATACCCGTTTAATGCCATCTTCACATCATCATGTGCTGCCCTTAAAAGGTTTTTACATTTTTGCAGTTTTGAGTGGTTTATGTTCTTGCATTTCAATGAGGCCAGAACATTTATTTTATGTTTTTTTTTATTTATTTTTTTGTAAGATTACACAAGTCTTTTACTGTCAATATTTTGAAGTTTATGGGGATCACTTTTCTCCCTAAAGTGGCATGCCATGCTTGTAAAACATGGTAAAAGAGAGTAAAAAAGGTTTCATGAATTAAATGAATTCTAAAACACATTGTCATTGGTCTCTTTAGTGTGTCTCCAGTTGTGTTGTATGTAGTGTTTAAGATCAGGCATTTCTCTTTATTCAGCCATAGTGTCATGTTTGAGTGTTGGTCTGTGCCAGTAAATCACGTTGGTCTCTATAATGTTGTGTTCAGTGTTGGGCAACTTACTCACAAAATGACACACATTATATATTACTAGTTACTGTCTTTTAAAAGTAATTAGTTAGATTACAATATTACTGTCTCTAAACTGTAATGCGTTACACTACTTTTGAGTTACTTTCACCAAAATATCCACCGATTATAAAATGCCTAAATATAAGTTTATAGCTGCTCATTATACATTCAGTGGAGGATAGCGAGCATAAAATTACAGAAACATATTTAGGTAGGTCTACTGTTATGTCTATTAATGTTACGTTGTAGTTTAGGTTAAACATGGATAAGCACAAACCACATTAATACATTCATAAATAACACCGGTAAATAAAGCAAAGGGTTATAATGTTCAACACAATAAATAGCTCATAGTCTATTTGAAACAGTTTTCAGAACAAAACAAGAATGAAGAATATAAGTTGCTAAACAAGCCAAAACCAATGAGGGTCAAAGCGAAACTGAAAGCAAGCATTGTTCAGACGCAGTCTACCTCTCTCATTCAGCATGAATACAATTAAATGTGTTCATATTCCTGATGTATTTGAATGATAAACTATTATGTAAACCAGGATTTATACGTAACACACTTAAAAACCTCCTCCTCACGTGAGCAAAGATGTGTTTGTCCCGAGCTCAGGCTGAACGGCACGGATTGTACTACGCAGCACTATTTATTTGACCAGTGTTTCTGTATTTGGTCGACTGTAATTTATTCTTATCAAGCTACTTGACAAACGTAGAGAGCTAAGCTAACAGTTACTCTTCATTAAATGAAGCTTCACTACACTAAAGCTACAGCCTTGGCTAATGTAGCAAGCTAAGCTACGGCAACACGGCAAAAGTAGTTCACTACATCTAAGCTGTTTTTCACATTTTCATTTTTCTATTGAACCAACATCAAACCAATCAATGCTCTCTCAGTGATCAATAAAACTGTCAGTCATTCAGGATAAAAGTTCAGTTCAGTATCATGTCCAGGGCTGGATTCAGCTCATATTCTCACAGAGGAAAACTAAATTTGGGGAGTTGAATTCTTTCTTGAAAATCTTTATTTTTTTATTTTTTTAAACAATGGCACCCGTTTCTAAATATTGAATGAATAAAATAGGGAAAACACAACATTTGTATAATTTTATGTCTATAATTGAATAACATATAGCCTATATATGAATGGGTGTTTGTCAGAGTTTAGTGTTGACAGCTTCGTAAAAATATCCTAATGGAAGCGCTGTAGTTTTGCTGTATATAGCTACTGAAGTATGAGAAATACAGCACACAAATAACACTTTAATGTACTTGTGTTTGTGAACAAAGGTAGTCATTTGTTTTATGAATACAGGAGCCTGATTTTTGTTTGAATTGTCAGAATCTGTAGTACATAACAAAAAAACTAATCCCAAACATTTACAGTCAAGACTGCGAAAAAACGTGGATTTGGCTCAGACCCTGTTTTGGGACGTCAAGCAACATTCTGTTGTAAATTTGTTAACCGACAATAAGATTTTTTAACAGAAATAATCGCCTGTTTTCGTTTGCTGAAGGTTAAAAAACCCGCTAACATCAATTGCAAGTCTTTGAGAGTAAAAATGAAACGGACAGGTCACGCTATGCTTATAATAAGTCACATTTTATTATTTCTGAAATAATCAGGCCTACAGCGTAATGTTATAATGTACCAACAGATAGTTTCCCTATATTATAATAATAGGTCTAGCTGTAAACAATCCAAAACAAATGTAAAGTGAAACTGAAAGTAAAGTTGGGCTTATGTAGACTACCTCTCTCCTCACAAATACAAATAGTTTCCATATCTGTGATGCATTTGAAGCCAAACTATTATGTATTAGATACCTCATGCACATTGACAGGAAAAAATATCATGATGAGCAAAAATGTGCCCCAGGACCGATGGTCACGCTGAACTGCACTTAATACACACTATTTAAATTGACTAGTGTAATTTATTGGTGATGTTTATTTTCAAAATGAACAGGCTGCAATAATAGTGTGTGCGATCAAACAGCTGACAGATGAAATAGCCTTTTCTGTCATTTTTGGTCATACTTACAGTAAAGGCAAAGTCCAAGAGCTTGAAGTGTCAACAATATTAGCAAAGAGTTTGAGAATAGGTTTGGGCTGTTAGAACACTGGTCCGTTCTTATTTCGCTATGGAACCTTTTGTTGTTGCTAAAAACAAATAGAAATTAAAACATTTTGTCTGTGGCCATGAATTTGAGGCAGTACGTGCTGCAGTTTATTTTTTTTAGATATTTTGTTATCGACAAAGAGAATATGCGTAAAAAAAACTTTGCGAAATTTACTGACTACAGCCTGTTTCTATCCAACTGGCATTAAAATGGTGTACATGACGACATAATTCCTAAAAAACCAAATTGTCTGAGTTTTGGTGTTTTGCAAAAAAGTTGACCTTAAACTGTTTACATTCATAATTTCACCTATTGCACAAATATCATAGGCTAGTAGTCTGTTCTTCATCCATTTGAAAAAATAAAAAATAAAAAAATTATTATACAGGCTATAATTTAACTAAAAAAAATTATTAATTTTTTACAATTATTTTTATTAACAAGCCTATTTTTGTACTACGCTTGTAGATTATTTCCTTGGGCATCAAGTAATTGTCCTAAACAGCTGCATTATTATTATTATTTTTCTGATTAACTTTTATTCGATTGTATTGGAAATGGGAATGTTTTTTCGGTTATTGTATTTCTCCAAACCGACAATCCACGGTTGTTAAGACCGTTAACTGACAAGATTATTTTAAATTACTATTAAATGACGTGGCTGTGAACCATTAAAATACCCAAATTTGCTTTCAAGAGAATAATTTTATAAACACAAAAAGCAGTATGAACAACAGAAGGGGTCCCACTTTATATTAAGTGTCCCTAATACCTGTGAACTTACATGGTAACTAGATGTGTATGTAGCATGTAACTGCAGTGTATGTACTCATTGGTACATTGTATCTACAGCTCTAATACTGGTGTAATTACACACATGTAACAACTCACTGAATAGCATTTGTAAGTACAAATGTGTAACAGGACATTTGTAACAACACTTTTTTCACTTCTGGAAGTACACATGTGTAACAAGAATTATGTAACTATATTTTGTAACAACAATATGTACTCACAGAAGTTTTTACACTTCCACACAGTCTTCAATACTGCAGTTACCAGTTTGTAATGCCCAGAAACATTATTGAAATCGTGATGATCCCTATGTAGGCTACATATACTTTTTGTATTCATGTATTTGTGAACACTGAATTAGAATTAAAGTATCAATTTGTAATACCAGTGTACTTACATGATAACTCCTCAGGAACTGTCTACTTAATATAAAGTTTAAAACGGTCACAACTTACTGAGTAATATATCAAATGTAAACCTCTGTGCAACACTTTAATTTCAGTATACTTACATGATAACTCCCCAGGAACTGTCTACTTAATATAAAGACTATTTACTGTCATTATAAAATACAGCCAGACAAACATATTGAAAAGCAAGCTATTTTACTTTCCATCACTCTACAACAAATCCTTTCAATTTAATTGTAGAACAGAACCGAGAACAAAACATGAAAATATAAGCTAACAAGCCAAAACAAATTAATGTTGTTCTTTTTGCACAAAATGAATACATTTTGACTCGCAAAGAAACAGCAAATTAAGATAGGCCTATGTATATTTAAAGGTAACTTGACTTTTTCTTATCATAGGCCTATGTAAAATAATTTTAGATATAATCTAATATGAATATGATTTAATGCTTACAGAGAAACCGTGCTTTAAAGTGAGCAACACCACAAACACAGACACTGCCTATTGGCTAATTCTGTCATGTCACACTACTTTTTTATTTGTTAAAGCCCCTTTTCTGGACAAAAAGTTTCCACACAAATTTTTGTGACATTTAAACTATCGATATAGAATTTATGCACTAAAGTTAAACGGAAAAATATTTTGTCAAAACATTTTATCGATAAATGGCATTTCAATCAGCTAAAAAAAAAATTCGCAAAAAAATCCTTGGATGGAAACCTGGCTATAGTTTTATTGGAATATTTTAATGAAATATTTACATTTATCCGCATATGACTGGATGTGGTGGACTGTGGTGATTTTGGCTAATGCAGGACAATACTGAATGATGCGCATCGGAGGGGATTTAGAAGTGGGTATTACGCAAAGCCGCCTGATAAAGAAGTGGGTATACGCTGTATATCTGCATAAAGCCTCCACTACACCACTGACCTTAAGTCTGCAAACAAGCTGAGATGCCTCAAACTGCGCGCCGCCCTTCATTCACGAGAGAGGTGGGAGGAATAATACGGTTTGACGGACAGTTTGAGGAGCCAATGGCGTCACGAGGTTTAGTGGCGTCGCTTACTGACCCAGAAACAGTGATCCGTAGCACTGCTTTGGGGAGTGTCACATTTAGGGCAGAGCACGCCTCTGAAAAACAATGTTTACACCTGTTTGCGTTTCATCGTCGTCTTTTAATGGCGGTTGACAAACTAAACACTGGCATCTAATGAAAGTTTGCAAAGTGCATTTACTTTTGATGATTTTGTCAATGATATGTGATTTCAGCTCAGTAATCCACCAGTTTCCAAACACTCAGAATCATACGTCAAACTCTTATGTTTACGAGTGTTAGCTGAACTGGTGGATTCACGTGTTCATTCATTTCATATATAGACTATGATTTAATAAAAACAGATTTTGTCATTTTAAAGGTCATTTTTGTTGCTTGTCTGCACTCATCTGACGCATTTTGTCTCTTCTCTTACTCCGCAGCTCTGTTCATTAGTTTAGTGTTAGTGGCTGTTTGCAGGAGTTACTTGTGTTATTTCTCCATAACGGGAGTGTATGTGAGTGTGTGTGTGTGTGTGTAATATGTGTGTGTGTGTGTGTGTGTGTGTGTGTGTGTGTTATATATATGTGTGTGTGTGTGCGTGTGTGTGATATGAGTGTGTTTGCAGACATACATTTCTTCAGTCCTGCTGTAATCCTGGATTCTCCTCCATGATCCACACTAGAAAACACACAAAGAGACACATTCAGTCATTTATTAAACTGTTGCTATGCAGTACTTGGGTGGTTGCTATGCAGTTGCTATGTGTATAACCAAATATTCGGCCGAAAGACTTTTATCACAGAAGCAACACGGCCAAAACAGTATTTTGATGCAAACAGTCTGAAGCAACACATCTGCGGTGTGGATGTATTTCAGTAGATCTGAGAAAGACCCACGGATAGCGATTTGCAAACTTGTATTGCCGAAATTTCAAGAGGGTGTGTCTGCAGTCGTGTGTGCAGCCAGTGATGAGAGCAGAGATCGAGACAGATGTGGCTTTCAATGAGTGAGAAACAATGGCTTTACGTTTGTGTTACGTCACAATATTTTATAGATATGCCTTTTCTATATACTGTATTTTTATAAATATTTATGTTTTAAACCGTGGAGGTGAGCCAATGGATATCACACAAGCAACGTGAAAACTGCGCAATATGTTAAAGTGAAAGTAAAACTGACAGTGCTTTCAGCATCTGACATGCATTCTCTCAGAGACAATGAGAGACGATTATACTTCATATGCTGATATTACCCTGTCAAGATGGCGCTGCAGATGGCAGCCTCTGTGCTTAGCTCTCCAGTTGTTTTAGTGTTTTTGTTCGTTTTTTGTTCTACAAACACGATCAGTTTTACAAGGGATGAACTGCTAAACATTAGGCAGAACCAGGGCTGGACTGGGACAAAAAATCGGCCCGGGCATTTTGACTAGAGACCGGCCCACCAAGTATTATTTGAAAGGCCATAAAGCCCTTGAATGAAAGCAAATGCTCTTGTGACAGTGATGTATAGGCTACTGTCTTGATGGTATATATGTATCAATCTAATAAACTTAAACCTACACCATCCTCCCTATTCTAAACAGTAGGCTACTTAGCAACCAAAAGACTGCTTGGTTGAGTTAACCTCCTGAATAGAGCTGGGTATCAATTCAAATTTCAAGAATGAATTTGATTTCAATTCTCAAGAGTTAGAATCAATTTACACGATCCGATCTGATCCAATCTGTTCCAATTAAATATTGATATGGGTCAGTCCTATTAAAAACGTTTTTTTGAACTGTTACCTTAATTATGGCTGTATTGCAATGACGCAACACTGGCTGAGTAACAGTTCACTGGGAAAAACTGTTCCAAAGCCTTAAAATGTCTGTCTGGACTTTTCATTCCTATTTAAGCAGTACAAAATGGCAAACAATGTTAAACAATTAAACCGATAACTGATACATAATTAGGAATGTTTTGATACAGGCAATTATCATTCACAAGAATTCATTTAATTTTCTGATACATTTTAGCATTTAAAAAAAAACACAACTTATCAATAAAATATATATTTATGTATAAAAGACAAAAACATTAAAGTAGTTAGTCTACTTATAAATCCAAGCAACTTGTATGTAAATGTGCAGCATCACATCTCCTGGTGAATCCTAATTTGAATCTATCTAAATTATATAAGTGTAGAGGGTTTACGGTGAATTCTAGCCTAATCATTTGGTTTCATCAGTTAGTTTCTGCATATTGCACTATCAATAATGAACACTCAAATATTAAACAACCTAATCAATATTTACATATACCTAACTAATAGAGTTGCCAACTCCCAGAAAAAAATTTAATTTAATGTACGTGTAAAACAAATGCACAGAAATCAATTATTTTCTACAATAATTAAATAGATTCAACATCTTTCTTCAACAGAATTGCAGACTGCACAGATGGTACCTTCCCAAAGGAAAAAGTATAGCTTACTAGGGTATATATTAGACTTAATATTTACTATATACGATAATTATTTATGGATTTTATGACCACTAAATCCAAATGGTTGTATTATTTATTAAAAGCCAGACATTTTAAGTGAGAATAAAAAAGAAAAGTATTTCCCCTACAGTTGTAGAAAATGATCCTGGTGTTATTTGTTTGTTATTTGTCTCTCAGAACCAGTTCATAACTTCCCATTAACTTATTCATGTCACCTAAAAGGTAAAACTGTTTCTCCATCACCTGTTCAAATCTGATGATTCAGTAAGGACATCTCTTGGTTTCATCTTAATTTTTTCCTCTCACCAGATATCCAAATCGATATTATGACCAGCAGCTTTTACAGCTGTGGCTCCAGCAAACATCAGCTCATATTAAAAAGTAATATTAAAACAATTCTAACAACAAGTTATTAAACGTGCTGCTGCTGTTTTGCGCGACATCCGCTGGTTTCCTCTTTCTAGCACACAGTGGGCGATAAACGAGAGAGACGGGACTGGTGACAGAAAAGCCGATCATTGGCTGATCATTGATCAGTTTCATGATTGAAGGAGCATCAGGAGAGGGGAGGGGCAGAGAGAAGAAGCCGCTGCACAGCGTAAAGACAGAATAACTCCAGCTTTGAGTCTTTTTCTTTTTTTCATTCTAGCTGAAGTACGGGACAAATCGCGTTCCTTCTCACCTCAATACAGAACATGTAATATTTTTTTCTGAATACGGGACGGTTCCGTTTTTTTTACGGGACGGTTCGTAGCCTAACCCTACAAACTAACCTTATGAACAAAATGAAATTCACTATCAGTAACATCATAGCACCCACCCAGTAGCATGGAAAATCCATCATGCTAGCTAGTACGCAGTATGAGTTATTTTAACTAACTGTAAAAAGTTAGCAAGCAAAACGAAAATAAACCCTGTCTGTGATCTGCAATGAGAGTCGTTGTCCAAGCAAGGGGGAGGGGACAACTGACCTCTTCGGCTGTAATTGGTCCAGCCCAGAGTCGATCATGACCAATTGGCCAATCCACCACCTTTTATAGTTTATACCGTTTAAAAAAAACTAAAAAAACATCGGCCCACTAAATCTCCTACCGGTTTTTGATTATTCGGACGTTTTGCTCAACATCATAGTTGGCGGAGCTGCGCCGGTGCGCTCGTGAAGCTTCGTCAGCGTGGATTCAGGATGTCACTGCCAGGCATACATCTGGCGAATTTCCACTCTCTAATAAACAAAATGTCTAGGTTACGAAGGTAACCCACATTCCCCGAAGGAGGGAACGGAGACGTTACATTGGGATCTCGCTTGAGAGACCGATCACCTCTGAGCCTTATTAAAAAGGCCAATTGAAAATTGGCGAGTGGACGTGCGCGCCGGCCACGCCCCCGTACATACGGGAATATAAGATGGCTGCGCGCACGACTCAGTCAGGCTTTTGCTGAAGAGCCGGGAGAGCCCGGCGTCAGCGCGACGCCAGGGGCGTGGCAGGGGAATGTAACGTCTCCGTTCCCTCCTAACCTAGACGTTACCCCTTCAGTCGAATCCCTTCGACGTTACATTGGGAACTAGACCCATGGAAAAGGCCACGACCCTGACGCCGCGTTACGCACAACGCCACGTGCCGGCAGGTCTTCCCAGACGTGTCCGCAGGCAGTCATTGAACGTAACCGTCCCAACGCCCCGAGGCCCCCTTTTTATAAGGGGGCCTGCAGGGATGCCAGATGTACTGAAGCATGGGTTGGGGGGGCGGAGCACATGCAATTTGTGCATGTGGAAATGAGAATAATTCAATATATCCATAAGGTTTCTTAGGGATACACGAGGGAAACAGCGGTCTCCTCCGCTGGAAAATATTGAAAAGTATAGCCACAACCTGCGGGGCGAAGGAGACCCAGGCAGGATCACAGCCAAGGACTACTCCGCATCTAGCCCTGACTGCGGGGCATGGAGGACCCAGGTTCGCCGGAGGGAACATACTGGGAGATAGCGCACGGATCCACGTGGGAATGGCGCAGCAAGCCGACACCAGCCCCCCCCGCTCGCCTGAAGTCTTATGTTAAGACACGGGAGGAACGGCCTCTGCGCGGAGGTTGAAGAACCTAGCGAAGGTATTAGGTGTCGCCCAGCCCGCAGCTCTACAGATATCTGCTAGTGAGGCGCCATGAGCCAACGCATAGGATGAAGCAGCACTCTTAATGGAGTGGGCATGAACACCTAAGGGGCATGGCTCTCCCAGATATAGATAAGAGAGGGAGAGGCATCTACCACCCAATGAGCCACCTCAGTTTGGGGATAGCATTCCCTTTCTGCTGAACCCCAAGCAGATAAGCTGCTAGGTGCGTCTGAAGTGCCGAGCGATTTCATTTTCACATAGACACAACATCGCAAGGCTGGGTCTGCCTCCTCCAGGGCAGAGCTTGCAGGTTCACCACCTGACCGCGGAAAAGCGTGGTGGGGAACCTTGGGCACAATAGCTGGGCCGGGGTCTCAGGTAGTAACGTGAGAGTCGCCGGGCCCGAACTTCTTGACACACTTTGCTGGCAAGGAAAGCTTGTAGGTCTCCAACCCTCTTAATAGGAGCCAGGGCAGTCAGGAGCGCTGTCTTAATGACAGGACTCGACTGAGGCCCACTGAGCACCTCTGGGGAACCGTTGCTCGTTCAATGGGAGTCAGGGCAGTCAGGAGCGTTTTTCTCGCTCGACTGAGGCCAGAGGCTCCAAGGGAGCGCCCCGCGGCCTGAGAAGGCGACGGGGAAGCTTCCCTACAGAGAAAGTTTGTAGGTCTCCTACCCTCTTGATGGAGGCCAGGGCAATCAGGAGCGCTGTCTAAATGACAGGAATTCTAGCTCGACTGAGGCCATAGGCTCAAATGGAGCGCCCCGCGGCCCCGAAGGGCGACGGGGGGGTCCCAAGAGGGTATGAGGCGCGGTCTGGCACCTCTGAGGGACCTCACGACCAGTGGGTGCTTACCTATTTTACTTCATCTACTGCATGTGATATGCGGCTAAGCGGCGGCATATATTCCGAGAGTCGAGGGGACAGCCTGCGCTCCAACTCTCCTGCAGGAAAGGAAGCACTACTGCAATCATGTATCTCTGTGCCTCTCAGCGAGAGGAATGCCAGCGATAGACCTCATCTCAGTGCGTGAGCCAGCCTTTGCCAAGGGAGCCCAGTACCGAGTGATAGTTTGTATCACGGCCTGTGAAAGGCCGGAGAGATCTACGGTGTCAAGCCGTGCCCTTACAGGGAGGGACTGCCGCGAGGGGATGGTTACTAAGACCTAAGTCCGGGTGGGCCGTCCTTGCAGCGCAACCTCCAGACTTACTCCTCGTCCTCCCTGGACTCGCACAGAGTCTGCGCAAGGAGGCTCACTGGGGAAGGGCGTACTTGGGCCCCGGAGGTCAGCTATGTGCCAGAGTTACTCTGGCAATGGGAGGAATCGGGAGGGCAAGCGGATGTGGCTGGGCCTGCCGATATAACTCCAACTAGCTGCGTCACGGGGTGGAGTCGCCATTCTGCAGGTGGGTGGACTGCCGTGGGAACCGGGCGGCTGCACGGTTGAGTTTCCCTGCTTCAAATGAATGGCAAGTAGCAAAATCTGCCACGTTGGACTCCATGGGAGCAGATGGGAGGAGCTGTAAGCCTCTGTTGTACATGGCAACCCAACCCGTGGTAAGCCACGGGCTGACTTGTCGGCAATACTGCGGGAAAACGCCAGTCCGGAGAGAGCCGAGATGCCATGCCCATCATAGGACTCGATCGTGCTGCAGTGGTCTCACATGAAACAGCTTAACGGCAAGCGGCTAGAGCTGACATGTGCCCCAGGAGCCTCTGATTTTTAGAGGACCGCTGTATAGTGCCTGATTAGCTCAGGGACTACAGCACTAACTGCGCGCTCTTGGTAGCAAGGCGGGCCGTCTTGTGGACCGAGTCGGGCTCCCGACCGAGGAAAGGGATTCCCTCGGTTGGCCTGAAGGACCAGATGGCGGGGGTGCCGAGGCACCAGGTCCCTGTATTCGCACAACAGAACTCACGAGTGGGCTGGTAAGCACCAGTCGAAGAGACGGTTGAAGACGCGAGTACCTGTCTGCTGAAGAGGGGACAGGGGAGCTCCCATGGCCTAAAGAAGGCAGGAAGGAGAGGGACTAGCCAAGTGGAAGCACCTCGCGCTGAGCGCTCGACCCCCGGGGCAGACCGCCGGAGGGGTGTGCGCCGGGGAAAGATCGAGACGCGACAGCGGGTGCCCTTCAGGCAGATGGCTGCAACCCAGCCCTGGAGACGGAAACATAGTTGTATGTGCGTCGTCGTGAGCATGTGTGCCGACAGCCTAAGAAGGGATCGGAACAGAGCTCCATCCAGGGCGGATGTTAACCCACCACTCTAACTGGACACGTGAAGTCGGGACTCTTATCAAACCCCGACTTCGTCCCGGCTGGAGAGACAGGCTGGATCGCGTCCTTCGCCAGTAGGAACGCGATCTCCGCAGGCAGAACAGAGGCACGCCTGTTTCCGGAAAAGAAAGTAAGGGGTACCTGTGAGTCTGGGCGGACGCCTGGAGCCGGGCCGTACCGTCCGTATTGTAAGATTGTAAAAGGGATTAATTACACATATAATTTATAATTTAGCTCAAAGGGAAATCGAATATGATTCAATAGGGAATTTGAACAGAATCGCTGTTTTACGGCTGTTCAAGAGTCGACCTGCGATTCATTCACAAGCCGTAACAGAAACTCTGCGATGGATATTACTATCCAGAATATAGTGAAAACACTATATATTAGCACAGTAGCAAAATCAGCAGTTTAAGACATTAACTTGTAAGCACGAAACACAAGATACTTAATAAAAATATGAATTTATTGGATAAACCTAACACATACAAACTAATCTAACATAAACACACGCATTCACACAGGTTGCAGAAAGAGAAAGTGAGGAAAGAATGAGTTTAAAGGAATGAAAATATGAAGTCCCAAGTTAGCAATATGTGCAATTGCTTAGACCTGAACAACCATCAATCACTTAATTAACCCTCGTATTGAGTCTCTCAAAGAGGTTATTAAACTTTATCAAATGCACCAGTTCAGTTAGAACCTGGAAGTTACTTGCGTTGCCTTTGTCTGTGAAGGGAATTCCTTTCGTCGCTCGTTCCAGAAAGGGTTTTCCCGAGGTTGCTGATTGGTCGGTGGTCGGTCAATGTGATGTCTTCTCCCAACCATAAATCACAATGTCATGTGATCAGTCCCTTGGGTCCCAACTTTCCCGCTCTTTGGCAAAGTTACATTTGGACATGATTTCGATAACAAGACTAAAATACATTTTACAAAGAATTGAAGTATAGAAACATTTCAAGAATGCAATTTCGGGTTCAACCATACCAAACACCAATGTAAACCATTAAACTATTCAATAGTTATCAAAAAGGACATACACAATAAGTGATTAAAACATAATAGACAAATGTATGGGTTACATATATGAATAGGAAATTATGCATAGAAATGATGAGTTGCTCATGAGTTCTTTTAGCATAATTTTGGGTGCATATATATCTCAATAGGCCATTTTCTGGGCCGTATTGGGAATGCGAGGGTCTGTTCTCTAAGCAGGAAGGTCGAAAGGTTAGGGAAGGAATCTCAGTGTGTGGATAGGGGGAACAAACCAAGCACAGTCTCTACTAGTGATTTTCCTCATGTGACGTTCGTGATGTGCATTTCTTTGACAATTAATCTTGGTTACTTGCTCCAAATTTGACAATCTCCTTATTCGAAGGATTTGATTATGAAGAAGTGTCTTTTGTGTTACTGTTGCGAATTCTTAGTTAGGTTTACTTCAGGCTGGCGGTCTTGCGCCAGGCTATCAAACGTCAGATTTATGACGGGCCTCTTGTGGAATGTGAGTCTGTAGTGTTTTTACTTGTAATCGACTCTCCCAAATTGTTTGATTCGCGCTGATATCCCTACAGTATCAACCAGTGTAGTGGTATCAAGGGAACGTTGACCGGCGTGACCGTGGTGGGGCAGCCTGGGGAAAGACAGGGAAGGAGACAAAACCCAGAAGGATAAACGTCCTGGAGAAGTGTCTAACTGCACTAAGCAGTGCTTACCTACTTCCCTGGTTCCCGCGCTGGCGACATCCGGTCCCGAGTCTGGTTCCGAGGAGTGGAAGTGCTGCTCAGGAAGGAAACTCGGGCCGGGGGGCCCCGAAGGTGTGAAGCTGGGTCTTTCTGTGATTTCAAATGACCG
Organism: Garra rufa; assembly: GCF_049309525.1. Classification (NCBI taxonomy): domain Eukaryota; kingdom Metazoa; phylum Chordata; class Actinopteri; order Cypriniformes; family Cyprinidae; genus Garra; species Garra rufa. Next base: position 58,125,575 of record NC_133364.1, read on the forward strand.
GCTAAGTCCCGCTTCCAGCGGGAGTGCCGACAGAGTAGCTCTCTCCACCTCCGGGGGTGCTCGCATCAGGGACGCTTCGAAGCTCGCCTGCGAGGGTCTTCCGTCGCAGGACCCTGAGAGGCGAGCGGCGTCCCTCTCCCACGGGCGGCTCGACGTCGGCTGCGAGCCTGGATCGTGTGGCTCAGCTGGGGACGGAGCTGCGGGGGGACGCCCTCGGCGACGGGCAGGCGGAGGCGGGGGCCCAGGCGGCGGAATGGTAACTTCGCGGCGGGGCAGGATATGTTGGACGGCCTCCGTCTGCCTCTGGACCGTTGGAGCGCCAGAGGAGACGCCCAGCCCGAACGACGGGGAGGCGTACTGCTCTGGCATCTCGACGGGGTATGCCGATGGGCGGAGGATCGCAGGCTTTTGGGGGCCGGCGATACGTTCGACGCCGCTGAGCAAAAACCCTTCACGGTGTCGCCGAATAGGCCGCTCTGGGGAATGGGAGAGTCGAGAAAGCGAACTTTGTCGGCCTCTGCCATCCGGGCCAGAGTCAGCCATTGGTGGCGTTCCTGGACCACGCAGGTGGACATCACCTGACCAAGGGGACACACCGCGACCTAGTGGCCCGAAGGGCGAAGTCAGTGGCGGCGTGGAGTTCTTCAAGTACCCCCTGGTCAGGACCACTCTCGTGCAGGCCTTAAGGTGCCTGCACCTGGCACTTTTGCAGTGTTGCCATGGCCTGCAGGGCGGGGCAGCATGTCCTAAAAGGGAGACGCGGAGGGCCCCACCGGGCGGCCGCGCCCGCGGGCAAAGGTGCACCGCGATGGCGCGCCCGACCTGGGGGACCGCCACGTACCCCTTGGCTGCCCCGCCATGGAGAGTGGCGAGGGGAGAGGAGCTGGAGTGCGCTTCAAATTAATAGGGCGCCATCGATTTTGTCAGCTCCTTATGCACATCCGGTCAGAACGGGACCGGGGGGGAGCGCGGCGCTGCCGCCGGTGCCCCCCCCAGGAACCAGTCGTCCAGCCTAGAAGGATCGGCCGGAGGCCCCTGAGGAACCCTCAAACCGATCCCCCCCGGCTGCCCGGAGAAGCATAGCCGACAGTTCGACATCAACCTCCGGGGGGGCAGCGACCACGGGTGGGCGCTGCGCCGCGGGAAGAGATGTGTCACCGTCTGACTCTCCCTCTGATGCTGTGACAGACATCTCATCCTCTGCAGGAGCACCGAAGGAGACGCTCAGCCCGCCAGGCGGGGAAGCGTCTGCTGCGGAAACTCAACGGGACCGCGCTGAGATAGAGAAGTCCGCAGGGCTTTTTGAGCCGGCGGAACGCTGTCTATCGTAATTTGAATGTCCCCCCCCGCGCCCCACCGCGGTGGCCGAAGAGCATAGGCGGCTCAACGGCTGACCACGGGAGGGAGGCGGGGGGAGCCAGCTCGCGAACGAGCGGCGGGACTTCAGCGTGGTCACGGTCATGCTTTCACCGCATGAACCATTCATGAGCACCACCCCAGCGTGCTCAAAGCCTAAACACGTGAGGCAGCGCTCATGTCCGTTCGCTGAGGAGAGGAAACTACCACATCCAGAAACGCACGGCCGAAAAGACATCCTGAAAAGAACGTCTAAAACGGCCGCTAGAAATTGCTCTTTTGTGATCCCGGTTTGCCCAGGGAGGCGCCGCGGGGCAATGCACTCGCCGGGGCTGCTCGCTGGAATGCAAAAAGGATTTATATGGCCGTGAAAACGGCCGCCCGCGGGACCGCGCTGGCGGCTGCCAAACAATGCTCTTTCTGTGAAACACTCTTTTAGTTATGGCAGCGCAGCAGCAGGAGGGAGCATGAACTCTGAAGAACTCTTCTCGGCTGTTTAGAGGCTCGACACATCGGCTCTGAAAGCAAAAGTCTGACTGAGTGGTCCACTCGCCAATTTTCAATTGGCCTTTTTAATAAGGCTCAGAGGTGATCGGTCTCTCAAGCGAGATCCCAATGTAACGTCGAAGTGATTCGACTGAAGGGGTAACGGACAAACTCCTTCTGCTCTCCCGGACAAAAAAGGACTTCTCACACTCTGCTGCTCTGTGTTTCACGGAAACCTGGCTGAACGCGGCTATACCGGACAGCGCGATTCATCTCCCGGGATATCAGCTGTCAGAGGAGACCGCCACACAGAAACGACAGGGAAATCGTGCAGCGGTGGGACGTGCATTTATATCAATGAGAGGTGGTGTACAGATGTAACAGTGTTAAAGAAAATATGCTGTTCGGATGTTGAAGCGCTTTCATAAACTGTAAGCCATTCTATTCGCCGCGAGAGTTTTGCTCGAGTGTGTACATTCACACGTGAGCCTCGCGTTACAGAAACTCGCCGATCACATCACAGAGACGGAACAACACCCGGACTCTGTTTTAATCATTCTTGGGGATTATAATAGAGCAAATCTCTCCCGTGAACTGCCAAAATACAGACAGCACGTCACATGTCCGACCAGAGACAGTAATATATTGGACCACTGTTACACCACAATAAGGAATGCATATCACTCATGGGCAGCTTTGGGACTCTCTGATCACTGCTTGGTTCATCTTATACACCTATCTTCAATAGGTCTTTGGAGTTGTGTGAAGTCCCCGCCTCTCTGAAATGCTCTGAAATCATCCCCATTCCAAAGAAACCCAAAATAACAGGACTTAACGACTACAGACCTGTGGTGCTAACATCTGTCGTCATGAAGTCGTTTGAAAAACTGGTTCTGGCTCATCTGAAGGACATCACCAGACCCTTACTGGACCCCCTGCAGTTTGCTTATCGATCAAACAGGTCTGTAGATGATGCAGTGAACATGGGTTTACACTTCATACTAGGGATGCACTGAATATTCGGCCACCGAAAAAGTTCGGCCGAAAATGGCCCAAAAGGGCATTTTCGGCGTTCGGCCGAAAGACTTTTATCACCGAAACAACACGGCCGAAACAGTATGTTGACGCAAACAGAAACCGCAGCCTGCATGTGCTTGTCTGAAGCAACACATCTGCGGTGTGGATGTATATCAGAATATCTGAGAGAAAGACCCACGGATAGCGATTTGCAAAACATGTAATGCCGAAATTTCAAGAGGGGTGTGTCTGCAGTCGTGTGTGCAGCCAGTGATGAGAGCAGAGAAAGAGACAGATGGAGCTTATATATATATATGTCATTTAATTAATATAATATTTGATTGATAACAATTGGTTAAATTAAAATAATTGATTTATTCTTTGAAACTTTAATATTAATTTCTAGTAAAAAATATTAATATTAAAAACTAGTTCAGTGTTACATAAATATTTTGAAATTGTATTTTTGTTATTTTATTTCTCTGAAAAGCAATGCAAAATAGTAAAAAGCACATTTTTACTATTTAATTATTGTAATGGTGAAAAAATTGGCAAAATAAATGGAAAAAAATGCGAAACACTGTGTTCGGTATTCGGCTTCGGCAATGAATTTCATTTCGGTGCATCCCTAGTTCATACCGCAGCATCTGGACAAATCAGGGACTTACGGGAGGATCCTGTTTGTGGACTTCAGTTCAGCCTTTAACACGATCATCCAAACCCAAACCTCCTCCTGCCCAAACTAACTCAGCTCTCTGTGCCCACGTCAGTCTGCCAGTGGATCAACAGCTTCCTGACAGACAAACAGCAGCTAGTGAGGCTGGGAAAATTCTCATCCAACACCCGGACTATCAGCACTGGCGTCCCTCAGGGTTGTGTCCTCTCCCCACTGCTCTTCTCCCTGTATACTAATGACTGTACCTCCAAAGACCCCTCTGTCAAGCTCCTGAAGCTTGCAGACGACACCACACTTATCGGCCTCATTCAGGACGGTGACGAGTCTGCTTACAGACAGGAGGTAAAAGAGCTGGCTGTTTAAAAAAAAAACCTCTGCTCTCCCCCCACTCAACATCATGAACAGCACCGTAAACACAGTGGAGTCATTCAGGTTCCTTGGCAATACCATCTCACAGGACCTGAAGTGGGACATTCACATAGACTCCATTGTGAAAAAGGCCCAGCAGAGGCTGTACTTTCTCCACCAGCTGAGGAAGCTCAACCTGCCACAGGAACTGCTGAAACAGTTTTACTCTGCCATTATTGAATCCGTCCTCTGCACTTCAATTACCATCTGGTTCAGCTCAGCTACCAACTCTGATCTCAGAAGACTACGTCGCATAGTCCGGACTGCTGAGCGAATCATTGGTACAACCCTCCCTACCCTTCAAGATCTCTACTTATCCAGAGTATGAAAAAGGGCTACCAAAATCACTCTGGACCCCTCACATCCAGCACACTCACTTTTTGAACTGTTACCATGCAGTCGGCGCTACAGAGCACTGAGCACTAGAACGACCAGACTAGGCATGGGCCGGTATAAGATTCTGACATAAAAATATCACGATTTCACGGTATCACGGTATTGTAATTACTGCTCTACAATGTTATATTTAAATGTCTGCGTAAAAAAAAAAAATATATATATATATTTTTCTTTTTTACTGAACACAGTATATTTTATTTTGAAAAACATATAGAACATTTTGTAACATGGAACATCAGGCAAAATAATTAAAATAAATAATTGAAACTTCTTAATTAAATTTAATTTCAGTCACTTGTGTGAGCCTAAGCTTGCAGCTCAACAATAATCAACAAAATAAAATTTTCAAAAACAAATCCTTCTAAATGGAAAATATGCAATCACTAATCAAAGCAAAAAAATGATCATTAGTGACAGCTCCAAAAATAAACAAATACTCAAAGACACGTGAGAGCCAGCAAGTTTTTTTTTCTTTTTTTTAATGCCGTGATTTTGAAAAGATGTTAAAGGTGCACTGTGTAATATTTAAGATGATCTCTAGACCGAGGTGCCATAACTATGTTTTCAGGGGTGCATAAAGACCTTAATGAACCATTATGTTTTTATTAACTTAGAATGATCAGCTTGCGAAAAAAACACTGACACAATGATGAACAAGTAACAGTAATATTCACAATAATATAGTTTTGTTGAATGATTAAATAAGTGTAATTCCTTAAATTACGTTTTAAAAGAAATCTCACTATTCGTTGCTGTCAAAAACAGCGAGATTTTAATCCTGTATGGTCTTCCGTAGTTCTGTAAAGGGAGAGGTGAGCGGTGGACTGTTGCAATTCACAACTTCCCCACTAGATGCCGCAAAAACCTACACACTGCACCTTTAACGTGGCAGAAGGTTTAAAAGCAAAGACGTGATTTCACTTTAACTTAATTGTTGTACTAATGTTCAATCACAGAAACGTAACGTTAGTACATATAGTCTGCTATTCCCCACTCTGTGTTGTGGGGGTTCACCTCCTTCGTCCATCCTGAACTTATATCACTGCTGAGTCTCACTGACTGCGGATCACGTGCACAATCACAGACACACGTCTACAGCACTAACCGCTGGGGGAGGGGCTGCATTGTTTTCTCTGCAGGTAAGCACACACACAACCCAGTAGAGAGTCCTGCGCTTTCACTTTGACGACACAGAAAATGCACATATCGTAGGAACTAGGGGTGTAAATCTGAGCCTTCAAGACGATTCGATACGATACCGATTTCTTAAGCCAACGATTCGATTATTTTCGATACTTCAGAATTCCCTGTGATACGATGCGATTCGATCCGATTCGATTCAATATTAGATATTTTTACATGATATCTATTAAGTTTCAAATAAATCAACAAAAATGGTAAATAATTTGCCTTTTATTGAGAATACAGAAACAGTATTCTATTCACATAATGTGTATGTTCCACTAAAGCAGTTGTGCTCAATGCACTGCAAATAGAACAGTAAATATAAGTTACTGCATCTACAAAGTGCAATCAGATAAATTGTAAGAAAAAAAAAAAAAAAACTTATAGTGCAGGTCTACAATTGCCAATTAGCCTATTCATCGTTTTAAAAAAGTTTTTCATACAAAATTGGTTACATTTTGAAAATACAATTTGCATCTTATTAAGAGGTAATGGTCACATGAACTGCAAATAGAATACTACTCCACAAAATCAGTTCAAAATCATCGCTCTTGAAAGTCAGACAACAACGTGAGGTCTGTGAACATGAACATCATAGATGGACTGTGAAACGAAAGTAACGCGTGTGAAGAAGAAGACAGTGAGGTTAGCGCCACCCGCAGCTTAGGAGTAGGTAGTGCGCTTAATACATCGGAGCCATAGACGGTAAAAGAAAGGTCGGAAAAGGATTCTAAAAATAGACAAGTGAACAAACAGGCGGCAAAATAAACACATTAATCAATATTCTTGCAGACCAATCGATGCATTGAATCGGCGGCTGCATAATCGATGCATCGATACGAATCGATTAATATTTACACCCCTAGTAGGAATGGTATAACTTTTTTTGTTTGCGGTTTTGAAACAGTGACTTTTTCAAACCGCGGTAAACCTTGAAACTGGTTATCACCCCATGCCTAAGCCAGACACTGAAACAGTTTCTTTCCTCAGGCAATCCATCTTTAATGAACACTTGATCGTGGATCATACAACACTATACACTATTTATTCATTGTTCCATTATTTATTTAAAGCACATACTTACTTCCATTCAAATGTCTTTGCTATTTTTGCACATTGTCTGTCTTGTATACTTGTATTAGGGGTGAGTGATATGACCTAAAATTAATATCACGGTATTTTTCATCTTTTGAACGGTAACGGTATAATATCACGGTATTATGTTCCTGGTCTTGATCAGAAGATCACAAATATTGTCTCTGTTCTAGAGCGATACTCTCAGAGCCCTTTCTGTCTAAAAGTGCCACCTTTCAACTACCTTCTGGCCATTGAAACGGTCAACTCAGGCCCTTCAATGCTGACGAATAAGAGTTTGTGGAGTGAATCCACTGAGATGTGTCTTCTCCAGTCAAGTCAATTTGTTAATTGAACTGAAACCCCTATGAGGTAGTGCTAGTAATAGTTCAGCAAGTAATGATCATCAGCTAGATTTCTGTCTTCATTTTTATAGTGTCGTCCATGAAAATGATGCTCAGAGGTGACATGAGTGCAGTCAAATCTATAAATTCGTGTTGAGATTAGTGTTTTAAAAATAAAATTTGGAATACACAAGTAATTAAGATTTCAATGACTGAAAGGATCTGCCAGCAGGTGGCGGCAAGACACTGAAATTACTGAATCGTATTGTTCATTTGATTCGTTTGAACACATGGTTCATTCAAGTGACTCTTTATGAATGGAAAATTTAATCATTTCACTAGATCAGTTTAAAAACGCACGTTCACTTATAAAAGAAACACCGTTGTGTTTGATTGGAGAACTGCACATCTTCATTTAAACACAGCGGTGGGACTTGATCCAGGATAAATTTTGACGACAAAACAGAGCAAAATCGGGCATAGTGTTATTCTCAGAATGTAAGTCACTTGATAATAACTTCTTGTTTATTTAACGGCTGTATTAAATGAATATCTCGTTTACAAAATTCCATAAAATATTAAAAGCTGTCCCTCATCTTAGTTTGCGATATCACAAAGCTGTATTATAATCAAGACGCTGTCTGTACTGCCATCAATCTCTTATTTACACTCTCTACACTTTGTTTATAGAAGGAATGGTGAGATATGTCTGTGATACATTACTGTGCTGTGAGTCTAGACAGGTCTGCGTTTGGCTTTCCGGTGCATTTTGAACTTACACAACAGGAACAAAGCAGCGATTGTATTGATCTCCGCCGTGGTCGATCACGTTGTTATTCGAGTGATGGGAAAACCTCCCGCGGATAAACTAGAGTGAGTGACGCGATGCTCGCTTGGCGTTTGGTGAGAACGCACCGACTGTATGTGCGCACGCAATTGACAAACAGTCGCAGGAAAATTAAACTTTAGTGCCTTATTATTTAGATTTAGCTAATATTGATGTAAATGCAGCCGTTCAAGGAGCATCATTGATTTATTACGGTATCGACGGTATTAGAAAATCCATGCCGTGGCGCAATGTCACACCGGTGATGACTATGATACCGGTGTACAGCACACCCCTACCTTGTATATTGTTCTTTTTATAATATGTATCGTCTGGTCACTGTCATTCTGTAGCACTATGGAGCTCTGTCACAAAAACAAATTCCTAGTATTCGCAAACATACCTGGCAATAAAGCTCATTCTGATTCTGATTAATTTAGCCCCCTACTATTGTGTAAGGGTTGTTTTTTGAAAGACTTAAATAAAGCTCTAAATTTGATGAAACTTCAAAAGGCTATCCATTGAATAAATATGAGCGCTGCACGTTTCAAAGTCATTTGCTGCGCTGCTTTGTGTACCATTCTGACAGCGCCTCCTGCTGGAAGAGAAACACGTAGAGTTGGAAATGTGAACTGATGGATAATGTGTAATAAAAATGTTAAACATTTAAACAAAGGCAGTAAAATATAGGCATATGTTATTTAAATAATATAATACTTGATTAATTGTTTAAATTAATATAACTGATTTATTCTTTGAAACTTTAATATTAATTTATGCAATTGCAATGCCTTGATTTTAGTAAAATTAGTACACAGTCATAGCCATAAATTCAACGGTACTAATAATTGGCATAATTCTTTCAGTGTTTCGGTTTTCATCCTTGGTTTCCTCTTTTTCGGTTTTCGGTTTTGGACAAGAATTTTCATTTTGGTGCATCCCTAGTACTTTGGTGGTTCCATTGATGCTGATAACATTGCTATGCTGTTGCTAAGGCACTCAGTGTGGTTGCTAGGGTGTTACAATGTAGTAGTTAAGGTGTTTTGGGTGGTTTCTAGAGTGTTGCTATTAGGGCTGTGCAATTAATCGCAAAAAAATCGCGATTTAAGCACATGCGATTTCTAAACCGCACAAGGTTGCGATTTTATCTATCCCCCCAATGGCACCCCGCCCCCCTTGAACGTCAAGTTCATTTTATTTTCGATTTGGGGCCACATCACAATAGAAGCCATTTAAGGTTATCTTTCCTATAGAACATGTCTATACATAGTTCTTTTATTAAACATACTAAATTGCCTTATGTTATTTATCTTATTTACACTAAGGCATGTCATCTGTCTCTTCATGGTCGCATGATTACAATGTCTCCTCCGCAAAAACACGGACTGGATCGCGGACTCCATTCATAAAAACCTAATCTACTATAGCGCGGAATGCCATGTAATTCGTCGATTTTAGGATTAATAAATCAAAAGTTGGTCTGTCACTTAATTCAAATCGCGATATGGACTAGTGTCTGTGAAAACTGAAATGCAAAAAGACCGTTTTAATATGAATCCTGCATGTTCCGTTTGCTTCTTTATGTATGAATGGTGAAGACGCGTTTTATTTCTTTACTACATGAAGACTGAAGCACACTTGACGCTCCCGCTAATTTTTGGTATTTGCATCTCACATGAACAGATAAACTCAATCGCCAAATCGCTGCTGTGAGTTTCACTTTTACCGTTTCATTTGAGAAAACTAGCATCATATACACACAGAAACTTCACTGCAACCTGTCAAAATAAAAGCACGGTTTAACATGTAACAATATTAGTCCTGTATTACTTTTGTACAGTATAATGTGGGTGTTTATATATTCCTATTTAAATAATTTACATAAAACAATATATGATAAAAAAAATATTACAACAAGATTAACCACTTAATTATTATTTAAACGTTTTAAACTGAATATAATTTTTCTCTTCCAAGCATTGATTTTAACAGTAAATTTCTGTTTGTTTGACAAAAATTAAAAGGGTTTATTTTTCATTTGATTAAAAATAAATAAATGTTTATGCTTTTCATTATCAGAAAAATTAAAACACACATAAAAAAAAAAAAAAAAAAGATTTTAGAAAAATGTTAAAATAGAGAGTTTTGGACTGAAATTCCCGGGCTAAAGTACCTGGAAAAGAAGTAACATGGCTAATTTATTTTATGTTGTCTGTTTTAAAGACAATTTTACTACAGTTTTGTTTATTAGGGGCCAAGCCCTGAAAGGGCTGTAGCCCCTATTGTATCTGTATGTTTTCTTATTATTATTCTTCTCTTCCAATGGGAGTCTATGGCAGCCCTATGAACGCAATATAGGAAAATGATGAAAATTGGCACAAATATAGTCATGACCATAAATAGTAATCTGACCAAATTTGAAGTCCCTAGGACCAACTCTATAGCGCCACCACTAGTCCAAAAATGCAACATAAAAATGCCAATAACTCCTGAACCCCTAAATCTAGAAAAATGAAACTTAGTACACATGATTCCTCTCATCACGCTGATCACATTGAATACCTTACATTAAAACTCCACCCATGACAGTAGCGGCCATTTTGAAAAGTACAGTAATCAGTCTATTGGCTACTCCTCCTTTAAAATTGATCCAATTCTTCTCAAATTTGGCTCAGATGATCTCTAGACTGAGCTGAATAGACTAAACTAAGCCAATAAAATGTAGTCATCTTTGTTCAAAAGTTATGATGTCGCAAAGTTAATGAGGTTGACCCAAAATCGGTTCAGAGGCTATATCTCTGCCAAACTTTGATCAATCGAACTGAAACTTGGTATGCTTTATTAGCACCATGGTCTGAGGGTCCTTGCCAAAGTTGGGAATTGCGCCACCTATGGGTCATGAGATAGCAAAAAAGCATATAATAGCTTATAACTTTTGAACGGTTAGTCAGAAATTCAATATATTGGTGTCTATGGATTCCTTGGGCCATGCCGAATCTGAGGATATAAATTATGCTAGGATCGACTGAACCATGTGTCCGCCATTTTGAAATTTGACATAAATTGCTATATCTTTTAAACCATTTGACATATCTGCACAAAAATCACTAGGCATCATCAACACAATGTCCTGGAGGTACCTCGGAAGTTTGAAGACAGCGCCGCCTACTGTTTCAGAGATATAACAATTCTTTCAAAAAAGCTTATAACTTCTAAAAACATTATCCAAATTTTGAAATTTTTATATAGTTTTATTCCCTGGGTTGTGCTGATTCTTTTGATGTCTCATTTGTCATTTTCCAGAAATGTGACTGTCAGCCATATTGAAGTAAATGAAAAACAGTTTTTCCCCTACTCCTTCTGCAAATTTGTCCCAATTTTGTCCAAAATCTGGTCATATGATCTTTGGACCAAGACGCACAGAAATAACTAAACAGATTTTTGATATGCATTACCGTTCCTGAGAAATACCTCTCCAAAGTTGACCGTGCCTGTGTTTGTTGATTTATGCTAGTTAGCTTAGCATACAAATTGGTTAGCATGGTAATTATTTGCCATTCTTTTAATGTAGCTCTTTAGCTATCAGATCAACCATAAGCTACTTTATTATTAAGTTATCTTAGTATGCTAATCTGTCTACAACGCTTAGTCGTTCTTTTGTGAGCTCATTCTCTCACCCTTCAACCTCTCTTCTGGAGCCAGTTGACTGTGGCTGACCTGAGTGGCACACTCTGCTAAGCCATTGAATCCAAAGCACAAAGTCCGTTGTGTTGTGGGTTCGAGTCCCGTATGGTGCAACTTAATACAATTGTGCATAGCGTTGTGCTGTTTTGATTCCTTTATTATCCAGATCAGCATTGTACTAATCTGTATTGCTCCTGGATTAAACAAATGTCTTTTTCTCGGCCAATGGGAGTCTATGACAGCCCTATGAACGCAATATAGGAAAATGATGAAAATTGGCACAATTATAGTCATGACAATAAATAGTAATCTGACCAAATTTGGAGTCCCTAGGACAAACTCTATAGCGCCACCACTAGTCCAAAAATTCAACATAAAAATGGTAATAACTCCTGAACCCCTAAATCTAGAAAAATGAAACTTACTAGACATGATTCCTCTCATCACGCTGATCACAATCAATATCTTACATTAAGACTCCACGCATTACAGTAGCGGCCATTTTGAAAAGTACTGTAATCAGTTTATATGCTACTCCTCCTTCAAAGTTGATCCAATTCTTCTCAAATTTGACTCAGATGATCTCTAGACTGAACTGAACAAAGAAAACTAAGCCATTTTTTTTAGTCATCTTTGTTCAAAAGTTATGATGTCGCAAAGTTAAAGAGGTTGACCCAAAATTGGTTCAAAGGCTATATCTCTGCCAAACTTTAATCAATTGAACTGAAACTTGGTATGCTTCATTAGCACCATGGTCTGAGGGTCCTTGCCAAAGTTGGGAATAGCGCCACCTATGGGTCATGAGATAGCAAAAAAGCATATAATAGCTTATAACTTTTGAACGGTAAGTCAGAAAACCAATATATTGGTGTCTGTGGATTCCTTGGGTCATGCTGAATCTGAGGATATCAATTATGCCAGGATCGACTGAACCGTGTGTCCGCCATTTTGAAATGTGTCCTAAATTGCAATATCTTTTAAACCATTTGACATATCTGCACAAAAATCACTAAGCATCATAAACACAATGTCCTGAAGCTACCTCGGAAGTTTGAAGACAGCGCCGCCTACTGTTTCAGAGATACAATAATTCTTACAAAAACACTCATCACTGCTGAAAACATTGTCCAAACTATGATATTACTCAAGTCCTCAGTGGCGCAACATGTTGGATGACTAACACTTGACCCGGAGGTAGTGGGTTCGAAACCCACGTGGTGCAAGTTTGTTAAGTTTTGCAAGCTGTGTAAAGCAAAAGGCTGAAGCTTTTAAAAAAATCTAATTTGGTGTGTCACAAGTGTTTGACCATGTGAATTTTTAAAAGTTGTTTAGAAGTTTTAAATTAAATCCTAATAAGCCAATCATTTATTAGGCAAAAGAGCAGTTGAGAGGGGAAGAGCAGTAATGTGTGGAAGTGCAGTAGAGCAGTTGGGTGGAAAGTAGGGGTGGAACGGTTCATAGAAGTCACGGTTCGGTTCGTACCTCGGTTCAGACGTCACGGTTCGGTATGATTTCGGTACAGTGGAGGGAAAAGCAAAACAAAAATGCAGAAGGCAATTAGATGCAGAAGCAACCATCAGCTGCGCTCTAGCTCCAAGCCTATGCGTCTCCATGCATTGTTTCTTCTATTAGCGTCAAAATAATGGGGGCTTGACAAATCATAAAGTTCAGGAAATCCCTGGACCACAATGATGGACCGTCGAGCTGACAAAAAAATTGCAGAGTGCCAGAGAATGTAGACGGGCTCTGATAGACCGCATACATAGGCGGAGCTCGGCTGCATCGACGCCAATCAGAGCTTCAGAGCTAGAGCGGGGCTAAATATTAGCTGTCCCTAAAGAACCCGCGTATCTAACAGTAGTTCCGCATTACATTAATTATTTTGCAGGCAAGTTTTTTTTTATTTTCATACCGTGTATTCTCCGTTTAAATTCATGCACCGAACCGTGACCCCCGTACCGATTCGGTTCGAAACGAATACATGTACCGTTCCACCCCTAGTGGAAAGCATGCTAAGTTTGGTGAGTTTAAGCCCTTAGCCGTCACCCGTCCGCTCTTGATCTCTATAAAACTAAAACTAAAGCTAAACTATATAAAAACTAAATATAAATGTATTTACAAAATAAAAACGAAGCTAAAACAAACAAAATCGTTAATGAAACTAATGAAAACAAAATTTGAAAACTCTATTAAAATAAAAGCAATTTAATAAAAAGCAAAACTATAATAAACTTGGTTTGAAAGCTGCATTTTCACTTCAGTGTTCAAAAATTAATAGTTTCCAAGTTAAATCCAAATAATCTAATCATTATTAGGCAAAAGGGCGGTAGAGAAGGGAAGAGCGGTACAGTGTGGAAGGGCAGCAGAGCGGTTGGGTGGAAAGCATGCTAAGTTTGGTGAGTTTAAGCCCTTAACCGTCACCCGTCCACTCTTGATCTCTATAAAACTAAAACTAAAACTAAAGCTAAACTATATAAAAACTAAATATAAATGCTAAAACAAACAAAATCGTTAATGAAACTAATGAAAACAAAATTTGAAAACTATTAAAATAAAAGCAATTTAATAAAAAGCAAAACTATAATAAACTTGGTTTGAAAGCTGCATTTTCACTTCAGTGTTCAAAAATTAATAGTTTCCAAGTTAAATCCAAATAAGCCAGTCATTATTAGGCAAAAGGGCGGTAGAGAAGGGAAGAGTAGTACAGTGTGGAAGGGCAGCAGAGCGGTTGGGTGGAAAGCATGCTAAGTTTGGTGAGTTTAAGCCCTTAACTGTCACCCGTCCACTCTTGATCTCTATAAAACTAAAACTAAAACTAAAGCTAAACTATATAAAAACTAAATATAGATGCTAAAACAAACAAAATCGTTAATGAAACTAATGAAAACAAAATTTGAAAACTATTAAAATATAAGCAATTTAATAAAAAGCAAAACTATAATAATCTTGGTTTGAAAGCTGCATTTTCACTTCAGTGTTCAAAAATTAATAGTTTCCAAGTTAAATCCAAATAAGCCAGTCATTATTAGGCAAAAGGGCGGTAGAGAAGGGAAGAGTAGTACAGTGTGGAAGGGCAGCAGAGCGGTTGGGTGGAAAGCATGCTAAGTTTGGTGAGTTTAAGCCCTTAACCGTCACCCATCCACTCTTGATCTCTATAAAACTAAAATTAAAACTAAAGCTAAACTATATAAAAACTAAATATAAATGTATTTACAAAATAAAAACGAAGCTAAAACAAACAAAATCGTTAATGAAACTAATGAAAACAAAATTTGAAAACTATTAAAATAAAAGCAATTTAATAAAAAGCAAAACTAGAATAAACTTGGTTTGAAAGCTGCATTTTCACTTAAGTGTTCAAAAATGACGGTGACAGCTAAGGGGTTAAAAGCATCTAAGTAAAATCCAACCTTTACACAAGCCAAAGCAGCCACAAAGGCTTGGCCCCGTAATCGCTGCTTGCAGCTATATTTAAACTTAATACTATGTTATTTCATGGTGAAATGTTTTGTTATGCACTTCTTGTGCACTGAATACATTTAGTATGTAGCTTGTTTGAATAAGCAAAAAAATAATAATAAAAATCGCAAATAAAATCGCAATCGCAATATTCGTTCAAAAAATCGCAATATGATTATTTTGTCCATATTGCACAGCCCTAGTTGCTATGCAGTTGCTAGGCTGCTGAAATATGGTTGCTATGGTATTTGCTGTGTGGTTGATAACACATTCTGGGTGGTTGCTAGGGTGTTGCTATGAAACTATACAGTTAATAACTTGACAATTAATACAGTGATAGTCAGGGTGAATGTGAACAGGTATAAATGAGAATGAGCAAACCAATAATTGAAAGAGTCCAACAAACAGCAAACGCAGTAATATTGTGAAATATTTTTAACTGTTTCTATTTGAATATATTTTAAAATGTAATTTCTGTGATCAAACTAAATATTCAGCATCATTACTCCAGGCATGTGTTACATGATCTTCATAAATCAATCTAATATGCTGATTTACTGCTCAGGAAACACTTTTTCACACAGGGCCAAGTGGGTTTGGATTTTGTTTTCCCTTCAGAATAAAAAACCCTTCATTTAAAAACTGCATGTTGTGTTTACTTGTGTTATCTTTGATTAATATTTAAACTTTGATGATCTGAAACATTAAAGTGTGACAAACATGCAAAAAAATAAAAAAACTCAGGAAGTCAACACTTTTTCACAGCACTGTATGTTCACACATTTCTTCCAGGTTTTAATGTTAATAGTAAATCCCATTTGTTTGCCAGAAAATAAAGTTTGCTTAATTTTCAATAATTAAAAGATAAATTTAAATAATGCTATTTTTATGCTATTATTTGGTAACCAGAAAATTTTAAATACACAATACAGAATTTATTTTAAGAACACATTTGAATAAATTAAGCATGCATTCAATTAATTAGTCATGCTAAAACACTGAGTTTGATAACATTAGAATAAATGGTAAAAAACATGCGAGGGAGCCATTCTTCCGGACAAATGTGTGTCTAGAAATGATCAGTGTGTCATCTGAACGTTTTCATATCCAGTCTCCACCAGGGGTCCGTTCTTCGTACCTCGCTAACTAAGTTAGCTGGATTTGATTGTTGACGATTTTGCGTGATCTTGGATCGCTCGGTTCTTCGAAGCTCATCCGGGACTTGCTGTCATAGCAACAGGTACGTAAGTTTAAACCTGCTCTGGAGCAGGTTTATTTCATGTAAACAGGATTTAGGCTGCGCTCCTGGCGGGTTATGATTGGTTGAAATGGCGAGGTCACATTTGATTGGTTAAAGAGCACGACTGACGCGGACTGACTCACGTGGGAAAAGAAAAGTGTCTTGCAAGAAAGTGCATATTAATATATGTGAATATATACTACCGTTTATAAGTTTGGGGTCAGTACATTTTTTTTTTTTTTTTTAAGAAATTAATACTTTTATTCACCAAGGATGTATTAAGTTAATAATTAAAAATGCATTAAAAGTTAATAATAAATAATTTACATTGTTTTATATATATATCACAGGTTCCAAAAAATATTTGGCAGCACAACTGTTAATATTAGCCAACATTGATCATTCTAATAATAGACTGGAGTAATAGCTGATAAAAAAAATCAGCTTTTCATCACAGGAATAAATTCTATTTTAAAGTTAATATATATATATATATATATATATATATATATATATTAAAAAAAAAACATTTTATATTGAAAAAACATTTTGCAATATTACTGTTTTTTCTGTATTTTTAATCAAATAAATGCAGCCTTGATGAGCATAAGAGACTTCTTTAAAGACTATTACAAGTCTTACTGACCCCAAACTTTTGAACGGTAGTGTAAAAAAAAAAAAAAAAAAATTATATATATATATATATATATATATATATATATATATATATATATATATAAATAAATAAAATAACATATCAAGGAAAAAACATGTAACATGGGCAGCATTAACGCATTTAATTTGTTCACTACTTTTTGCCAGCCCTCTCTCCTTGCTTTTCCAGCCTTTGCAGTTTTCCCTTGCGTTTTAATTAAACTCTGAAACTCCTAAAATCCCTCAAACAAGAGTTCTTGCTCTGCTGCAGAAAAATACTGAGCGCGCTCCTTCGTCATGTTCGCCGACCAATCACAGAGTTGCCGATCAATGTTTCTACCATCGATACGTAGCCCCTTTTAAGCCACCAGGTGATCTCAGATTACTTCATCCAGCTATACTAATAATCAACAACAGGTGCGTTCGGAGAACCGGAATAGCGAGCTCATAGTTAGCGCGATGATTTGATCTTGGATGTGTCATTTGATCTTGGATGTAGTAAGCGAGGTACGAAGGACGGACCCCAGAGCTGCTCCTGTCAGTTTTGTGTTCTGTGTACAACTCAAACTCACTGTTGCTATGGTTACTGGTCAGGAATATGGGCTTGACTCCCGTTGCACATTCATTATAATAATATCCCCTTTCTACATCACAGTGAGAGTGAAATCTGAGCGGCTCGTTTTATTACAAGCTTGCAGAGAAAGGCTTACCAAAACAAAGTTGTCCTTTTTCATGTTTTCTGGGTTAGTAGATGTACCGGAGATATGATTATAGCTCTAAAACATGGAAAAAGTCCTGTGTTCATGTAACCTTTAACATATGCCAGAATCATGATAGCAAAAATTAATTACTTAATTTCAATTAATTATTATTATCATTTTATTGTTGTTGTTTCTCAGGGACTGAACTGGTCTAACACAAGGATTCTGCAGCAGTCAAATCTATTCCTGTTCTTCACAAGAGCTTGAAGAAACGGCGAGATTGAGTCTCAAAGCAGACCACAAAATCAACAGCTGCATCAAATGTGATATCCATATATACATATTTATTCCATGGAATGTCTGGATACTGGATTCTGATTGGCTGGCAGGTGTGCAGTAAAACCGTTTAATGCACAGGTAGTTCCAAGTCAGTTTAATCACCGTTCTATATCCTATATCTTAATGCGCTGCTTTAATTGATGCACGCAAAAGCACACAGAGAGAGAGAGAGAGAGAGAGAGAGAGAGAGAGAGAGAGAGAGAGAGAGAGAGAGATCGCATTGTGCTGCGCACATACATAAACTTCTCGTCAACGTTTGCCTGCGATACTTATTAAAATAGCCTAGATACTAGATCGCTACATTATATTCCTCAGCAACGGGGTGGTAAAACTGCTGTTTTTGAAAGAATTGTTGTTTGTAGAGAGAGAGACACACAGCATGCAGGCAGGTAACGTTACGCACACACACAACTGTCCTCTCTCTTGCCTTCACACTCTCTCTTGGTCGATCGATAATCTACTGAAACAAATGCTATATTTCATTCAAATAAATGTGATTTTTACCGGACTATTTAATCTTTGAGTCTGATTTGAAGCGGCCAGAATGCTAGAGCTGCGTGTCATAACTGACGAAAATAACCGTCTTTTTTATCCATTCAGTCAAATTTTGCGTTGCAAATATCAATCCTAGTTTTAATTTGTCTATAACCATGGAATAAGCGGGATAATCAACGGCTTGCCGTCGGGCGGTTATTAGCCTCCACGTCGTGCATTTAAAATCCTTTAACGCACGGCAAACCGTTGATTATCCCTTACATATAGATTATGCTGCCAAAGAAACGTGAGCGGACACCGCCGCCACAGGAACTGATTATTAATATAATAATTATTAATAAGATAAGAACTGTAGGAAAACTTTAATAATTCTCATAATCAACTTTGCTGACTCTATTTTCAAACGGGTGTAGCGTAGTCCAACAAATCATGCATCATATGCATCAATAATTGTTAATTGTGACTGGTTTGATCAGCACTGTTCACATATTATTCTCAGGAGGAAGCATGTGTCAAGGAGGTAAATGACAACAATGCATGCGCAATGTTTAAGATGGTATGGCAAGTGTAAACGCATGAATTTGGATATGGCTCACAATTGAAAGAATGTGTAAACGGACAGCCAAAAAATTATAAAGACAACAAATCTGAATTGGGCATCAAGACCTGCAGCGTAAACAAGGCCTAAGAAACATTGCTGTCCGGGTGCTGCTCAACTTATTTGTTGAAACCATTGTGTATTCTTATTAAAATTTTTGCATTGCTCTGTAATCTGTAACTTGTAAATTAAGGAACAAAAAAACCTAACTTGAAATATTACAAGTTGTTAATGTTTGCAACATAAATCATTTTGAATATGTTTGTTTTTTCTTTTATGAAAGCTGTAGGAAGATGGCTGTCATGTTTGTTGAATTTCACTGTCTGCTCCTGTTTTGTGGCCAGGTAGGGATTAAAGTACTGTTTTGTTGTTAATTTGTTTTGTCTGAGCAGTTAAGTTCATTTCACTCCACAGACCAGTGCTCTTTAAATCATTTATATTGTTGCATTCTCTAGAAACTCCTAGACTTGTTTAGATATACAGAGACACTGAAAAGTTTAAACAATAAAAACCCAAAACTCCTCCAGGTTGACATACTTGAGTTTGCCCAGTGAATATTTTGGATCCATCAGTTTCTCAGAAAGCAGCTTCACTCCTGAATCTCCTGGATGATTGTAGCTCAGATCCAGCTCTCTCAGGTGTGAGGGGTTTGAACTCAGAGCTGAAGACACATAACCACAGCCTTCCTCTGTCACCATACAGCCAGACAACCTACAAACACATATAACAACAGTCCACATCACATTAGTGTTTGTTTGATTCTTTTATATTGAACTGATTATTCAATAAAAACAAACTGGTCACAAAAAAGATCAGGAAGAAACAAATATTCCCCCAAACCATTGATCATTATATACATAGTCACGCTTGTAAATACAACACTGGAATCCACACTTGAACATTTTAAGATTTTAACTTTCCCAGATGTCTGTTTTAAATGTTTTAATTTGTTTTTAAATTATTTATTTCTCATGGGTTTGAATCAGATTTAGTCAGAGGGTCATTTTACCCACTGACTCGACTTGGGTCAGGATAATTTAAAATTATAAAATTACTTTAATTAGGATAAGATGGATCCTTTTATTGTACTTCTGCGTCATTTTCACTTATCTTGAGGACCACAAGTAAAAAAAAAAGTAAAAATAAAATGGCTAGTCTTACTCCAATCTCCCCTATAATATTAGACATTTAATATTTTACAGCATACAGCTATATAACATACTAAGTAACAACTAAATTAGAACATTTATATTACTTTTTAACTTTTTATAGGCCTACTATTTATGCGATTTTAATAAAATAGTATAAATATGATGTGTTATAGGTTATTAGTATCAAGACCAGTGATTATAGTCAGCCAGACAACCTACAAACACATATAACAACAGTCCACATCACATTAGTGTTTGTTTGATTCTTTTGTATTGAACTGATTATTCAATAAAAACAACTGGTCACAAAAAAGATCAGGAAGAAACAAATATTCCCCCAAACCATTGATCATTATATACATAGTCACGCTTGTAAATACAACACTGAAATCCACGCTTGAACATTTTAAGATTTTAACTTTCCCAGATGTCTGTTTTAAATGTTTTAATTTGTTTTTAAATTATTTATTTCTCATGGGTTTGAATCAGATTTAGTCAGATGGTCATTTTACCCACTGACTCGACTTGGGTCAGGATAATTTAAAATTATAAAATTACTTTAATTAGGATAAGATGGATACTTTTATTGTACTTCTGCGTCATTTTGCTTTCGTCATAGAAAGCAACGTTGGCATCTGCTAATATTAATTGTTAGGGATAACTGGTTAATTTTGAGCTTTTTTGCGCTATTTTCATCTTCCGGGTTTAAAATCTACATTGTCCTGACGTCAGCTTTTGTGACGTGGCGATGGACTATAGCACATCGATGACGCGTCGGTGTCTCATAAATATTCATGCCGCTGCGTGTTCTTATCCTATGAGAAGTCGATTCGCTTAATTATTCACGACAGCGCTTGCTGATTTGCTGTGGCAGGCACTTCAGTCTCAGTCTATGAGATCGCCCAGAGCCGTTTGTTTCTCTATGGCTCTGAGATCGCTTACATTAACTGAGGGGAACGTTCATGAATGAAAGAGTGAAAGAGTCCGGCACACGTGATTCATTCACAAAGTAAGTGTAAGCGGTTTTTCTTTGACGCAACCCATCAAAAAGCTTATATAAACGCGCCAAAATAAGCCTTAACAGTTATTAGTGGTTCAACAGTGTGTTCATATATAGGTTTTCGATGCATAGTGCAAAAGAATGTACATTTATTTGTGTTTTAAACTCATGGGGAGCGAAATGAAACTGTCTGAACCCAAAGTTGTCTGTGTAGTCTCTCTCCCCGATCTCCCCGCCCTCTCCTCCACACAGCGCTGTGAGCGCGCCACGCCCACTTCTGGAGCATTTTTCAAAACTGTGGTGAGAGTAGCCAGTACTGAAACAGGGGGGTGTCGTAACCCTTTAAGACTCATATCCAGATCAACCTGCATCAGTTAACTGTGTTGCATCCTACTAAAAGTAGCCAAATTCTATTACATTTTAAGGCCATATTTACAATTTCAAATGTATATTTCAATTATCCAGTGCTACATCCAACAAGAAATAGCCCTCATCTGTTTTATGATATATGGAGCATATTTGCCATGTCAAATGTGGGACAAGTTAGGCTGATATACTGATAAGCCAAAGCTCACTGTGTCATATCTTTGCCAAAACTATCCCAGAAACATACCTGGGCCACATTTGCTGAAACATATGTGGACCACATTTGGTTTACACCCTGATTAGTCTTTGTCGATTGTGCCACATTTCTGCCAAAGGTGGCCCACATCTGGATGCCGTTTCACTATTAGAATCATCTGAATGAATGATTCAATGATGAATACTTTTTTAAATGTGCAGTTGTGGCCACATCCTGGAGGAAGAGGGTAAGTGTTATAATATATGATCGGCCGATTCGGATCACTGCATCCCTACCTGTTTCTCATGGTAAGTGTCAGTGGAGCGTCTGAAACAGTCGTAATAGACACAGCTGAATCATTGTCATTCAGGAATAAGATTGCTTGGGTGTTTAAATAGAGATTGCAATCTTTTAATGATTAAATGTGCAGCTCTAATTAAACTCTGCTAAATGTTTTCAGGGTTCTTACACCTTTTCTAAAGTAAAATTCAAGCACTTTTCAAGATATTCCAGCACTGTGGCAAATTATTAAAGAATCTGTGTTTCTATATTATTATTATCTATATCTGTGTTTTTATTGTGTTTATAGTGTTGTACAGCACTTTGGTACACGCTGTGTTTTTTAAGGTGCTTAACAAATAAATTTTGATTTGATTTGAAATTACATATTCACAGACATGAGTTCTAAATTTTAAATCAGATGTTATTGTGCTATTAAAAAAAACAACTGTCTAGATTGCATATAACATTGCCCCATATAAATAGTCAACATTCAGTATACAAATTATATAATTTAAAATTATATAATTAATATAATTTACTGAGTATCTGTAGTGTTTTAAAAAATAAAATTTAAAGGCTTTTTAAGACCTGCACAAATAAAAGTAATACTGTATGAGTGGAGTAGGGCAATGTCTATGGTAACACATTAATGACTGCTATAAAATGACTGTAAAAAAATATGATAAACTAAAATTCTAAAACTTGAAAACTTTCTAAAACTTGAAGAATTTTCACAAATACATTTCACATTCCAGCCTAAAAGTACTAAAAGGTAGTCAAAAAGACACTATAAAACTAATCATAAAATTTAACTGGCCCAAATGAAAAAAGACTATTTTTTAAACATTGAAAATATTTTTGATTGACATTTAGACTCCTACCTGATTTCCTATTCACAAATATCAAGGTATTTTTTTCACTATTTACAGCGTATCTGCAGAATTTTTAAATATCAATTTAAGGCAATTTATGACCCTTTTAAGAGCTGCACAAGTAAAATGCACAAGTTTTCTTATACTATTTAATACATTTAAAACTTTGTATGGCCTTAACTTTGATACGGCTAAATTGATGAGTTTGTAATGACCCGCACGAGCCCTCTACTTTAAGATAGTCCGGTGAAACATTTTGGTAGCCCGACTGGAAAACACAATAGCCCCGGGACATCGGGCTGGCAATTTTGCAATCCCCAAATTCTCGTTTTAAACATAATTCTTATTTGTCGTTTTCAAGCCATCGAGGACAGATGCAGCAACCTCCTGATAACTGGCATGTTTTATCTACCGCTCTGTTCCATCAGAGGAAGCACATCAAGAAAGACCGGCGGATCACACTACAGCCTCACGTGCACACTGACTCCAGCGGACCTGTTTTTTCTTTTCTTTCTTTTACATATTATAAGCATGACAAAAAATCACTATTTAGTATGAAAGCGAATTAATATGAAACCGATGCAACTGCATATTCAAGCACTTTCAAGCACTTCATCCAAAATCTAAGCATTTTTCAAACCTTGAAAACACTTCATTAAAATTCAAGCATTTTCAAGGAATTCAAGCACCCGTACGAACCCTGTGTTTTACAAGGATATCATCATGTTTTCACGATACCAGTCATATCTCATAAGATCTCATTATGTCCCTAATAGTTTATAATCTGGAGTTCATGTTTGTGCTGAATAACACTTTATAATAAGAATATAAGAACAAACCACTTTCAAATCATCTCAAGAGTATTATAGTTCATTAACGGTTAGGGATGTAATGGTATTGTAAATACCGTCATATCGCAGTAACACATTGTTTTCGATACTACCGTGGTCGCATGACTCGATAAAACAAAAGGTCTTCTGAGAATAGTTTGCTCAGGCGAATGGAGCGAACGTGAGGTAGCGGAACTACATTTCCCATCAGCCCTGGCGTGGCCATCATCCTTTGCGGTCTGTTGTCGGTACAGACTGTAGCAGCAAGGAAAAGAGACTGAAATGGCCGAACCTGCTCCGTCTGCAGTGTGTATGCGTGACGTATTCTTTTCAGCACCCATGTTAACAGATACACACTGCACGCGGTTGCTGTCCGGCAGTACGTCCTAGAAGCGGTGCCTTTGCAGCAGTGCAGCGGTCGTTTCGGCACAGAGTCTATTTTTTGCTGCGCTGCATGCGCTGAATTAATGTTACAGTAGGTTGTTCGCTGTAAAAATTAACATGGATTGACACGCAATGTACCATAAATGCATATAAATTTCACAGTCAACACGTGGCTTTTGGCTAGGTTTAAAATAAGGAAAGGTGCCATTTTAAAGAAGCTAAACTAGGCAACATAATAGATGCACTTGTCCAGGTAGAAAAGTTCTTTAAAGGAGTGTTTTTAATAAAGATTTAATGCGAAAGAAAGGCATGAGAGCCTACTGCACTGCAAAAAAATGCTTTTCTTACTTAGAATTTTGTCTTGTTTCCAGCCAAAATATCTAAAAATCCTTAAATCAAGAATTATTTTCTAGACATGTAACAATTGTTTTCTTGTTTTTAGTAAAAACAAGTCAAAATTAAGTGAGTTTTTGTTTAAAACAAGCTAAATAATCTGCCAATGGGGTAAGAAAAAAAGTCTTATTTCAAGCAGACAACTCATTCAGCTAAACTGATTTGACTGTTTTTTACATGCTTTAATATTTTTTGTTACTAAAATTGAAATATTTAAGTTTCTGTTTCAAAGTTTACAGATAGATGGCTAATTTGTATGCCATTGATATGTTCAGAGTTCATGTGAACTGTTTAATAAACACTTCTGGCACTTTTTTCGAGTCTCTTCATTAGTTATGTTTTTCCTGATAATGATTCAATATATACCGTACCATGCCATACATACCGAGGTATTACTGTACAAAATTCCCCGCCTCACGCATGCGCGAGTTGAACACGTTCAGACTTGTCTGGCGCATGCGCAAAGAAGTTTCAGTTCAGCAGCGTCCAGTATCATAGAGTAATACGGAGTTTCCCTGGACTTGTTTATTCCTTTAAAGTCTGCCTTTCCTTTGTGTGGTATTACTGTGCGTTAATAACTCATTAAGTAACAATATTTGTCATCATTGTAGACGTGTTTTATAGAGTATCATAGCGTAATTCTGTTTATTTTACCTCAGGGAAATTATTGCATCAGTATTAATACAGTAGCCGTAATGCTCACATGTTTGACGAATTATTCAGTTGTCGGTCAATGAAGATGCTTATTTCCTTGGATAAGGGTGCTGCTTGTCTGTGTCGAAGTAAATAATTAAGTAAATAATTATCTGAATAAGAATAGCTTTTACAACGAGCATGTGAGAGCGCTATAACAGCGCACACACACAGTGTAATTTGACACCGTTTGCAAACAGCAGCGGCAGCAGCCTTAGTCTGTTTAATAAAGCTGCATTTAGTGCTCATGGCAGAAAATAAGCTGTTGTTTAGTCATGTTTATGATTGCCTCAGATAGTTATATAGTTTATATACAGTAAATATAGTTGTATTTGTGTCTTTGTCATTTTATAATATCACATGTATATTTACAATCTTTATTCTGTTCTGTAACAGAGACCACATACACACCCAACTTGTGTATATCAAGACAAATGAATAAACATTGAGATTGGACATGTTCACTCTGGAGTAGCTGCAGTTCTTTCTAAACGAAGAATTAGGCCAGCTGAGTTCCAACCATCCAACTGCGCACAGAATATCTCACAATTACCGTACCGTGAAGTTTTGATGCCGTTACATCCCTATTAACGGTTTATTAACTGTACATTAATAGGCTGTATGCAAATAGTGAGTTCATCATTGATTGGCACCGTAATTAACGTGTTTAACTCATATGTAAAAGTTAGGAAATATTTTGTTGATAATTCATCAACCACAGATCAGATTAGGTCACAAAAAATCTGAAAATGTCAGAAATGAAGTGCCCTTAACCAGGCTTTAGTGGACATTAATTGCATTTATATTCAGTGTTCATTAAAATGTTAACAAATAAATTAAGCTCACATACACACATTGGGTTTCCATGTTTTATAAGAACCTGCCATAGAATAAATAATGTTTAAATTAAACTGTATATTCTGTCTCCACTAAACCTAACTCTAACTTTTAACTGTTTATGGGCCTGCCATTTATACGATTTTAATAAAATATTATGAATATGATGTGATAACTAGATTACTGGTATCAAGACAAGTGATTATAATGGAAAATACACTTAATTGTAAGAATTAAAGTGTGAAACACTGTTAAATATGCTATATGATGATTCACCTGCTGCAGCCTTGAATTCATGTTTGCAATGTTGAACTGCCTTTAGCAGCCTTCCTTCACTCTTTCTGTTTTTTTTTTTGTTTTTTTTTGCATTGTTTTTTTTTTACAAACTGTGCCAACAACAGCACATTTTGTGTTATATTAGATCTGATGGGGAACAATGTTTTTGTTCAAATCAGTGGATCTTTAACGGAGCGGTAAAGGAGCGCTGTGAGCTGGTGATGGGGGTTGGAGAGAGGGACACCTCAGTCGATGAAGACAGAGGGACAGTGGCTCTAGCTGTAAGAGATATTATTATACTGCACTTATGGTTTTGTTTATTTACTGCACTGTACACATAAAAAATGCCATTAAAAGCATGTTTCAAAATTAAATTGCTAGTTACGTAGCCTTCTTAAGACTCATATCCAGATCAGTCTGCATCAGTTAACTGTGTTGTATCCTACTAAAAGTAGACAAATTCTATTAAGTTTTTAGGCCTTATTTACAGTTTAAAAAGTATATTTCTATTATCCAGTGCTACATCCAAACCAGAAGTAGCCCTCATCTGTTTTATGATATATGGGGCCCAGAAACATGTTAATATACCTGGGCCACATTTGCTGAAACATATGTGGACCACATTTGGTTTATACCCTGATTAGTCTTTGTCGATTGTGCCACATTTTTGCCAAAGGTGGCCCACATCCGGATGCTATCTGGGAATGTTGTCTCTTGTTCTGGCATTGCATTGACAGCAGATTGTTGACAAAAATCAATGGCCATTTATTGTGGTAGCATTTTGTTAATTATTTTATGGAAAACCAGTTACCTCAGTATCTCCAGCTGACAGTTTGGACTCTTCAGTCCTTCAGAAAGAAGCTTCACTCCAGAATCCTGCAGGTCATTGTTAGTCAGGTCCAGATCTCTCAGGGGGCAGTTTGAGGACTGTAGAGCTGAAGACAAACTCTCACAGGACTGAGCAGTGAGTTTACATCCACACAGTCTGTGAAGAGAACAAAACAAACAGCCATATTAATGTCAATTTATCAGATAGATTATGTAGTTTATAGGGGTGTGACGAGACACTTATCCCACGAGACGAGACACGAGACTGGGTTCACGAACAGCCCGAGACAACATTTGTAAACTTTTTTTTTTTTAAATCCTCAATGAAATATATAGGAAAAACAGTATTCTATTCAACAGAAAAAAAATAAAAAATAATAAAAATGTAGGTATCATTTTGATATCAGCTTGTACTTTATGAAATTAAACTTTTATATTAATTAATTGTATGCACTAATAAACATGTAAACTAAAGCTGCATGATTGTGGATAAATTGAAATTTATTTTATTTTTTTTTTATTGGAGATCAAAATTTTCTCATTATTCTGAAGAAAAAAATTAATTAGACAAATTCTAAACAAAATAACGTAATTTACTAGTGGTTTTGACTAAATGTTCATTGCTTAAGTTTAAAAAAAAAAAAATACAGTACTGTGCAAAAGTTTTAGGCCACTAGGATTGTCTCCGTTTGTTGTGTTTCTTCATGTGATTCCAGACAGACTGGATGAGGATGAGATCAGATCTCTGTGTGGAGCACTGGCTGTTGTCAGACTCCTTGTGCAAACTAAAATCTCTCTGGATTTGTACAATTAATGGCAAAATGAATGTTTGGAAATGCAAACTGATATTTCCTACAGACACACTACAGCAAAAGATAGAAATAACTGACTTAAAACCTTTTTTGTTTTGGTGAAAATCCTAGTGGCCTAAAACTTTTGCACAGTACTTTATATTCAAACTAATAAAACAAAGCGGTCAGTGTCTCAATTAATAGTTTTTTTTTCACTATTAGAATAATCTGAATGAATGATTCAATGATAAATATTTTTTTAGACGTGCAGTTGTGGCCACCTCCTGGCGGAAGAGGGTGAGTGTTACAATACATACGCGTTAAGATACTTTAGTTTTGATCACTACTGTAGTCAATGAGTGTTTATACCCATTTATTTATTTTTTGCTACACTGTTCAAATATTAAAACATGCCATTAAAAGCATGTTTCAAAACTAAATTGCTAGTTATGTAGCCTTCTTAAGACTCATATCCAGATCAGCCTGCATCAGTTAACTGTGTTGCATCCTACTAAATGTAGACAAATTCTATTAAAATTGTTTAGGCCTTATTTACAATTTCAAAAGTATATTTCTATTATCCAGTGCTACATCCAAACCAGAAGTAGCCCTCATCTGTTTTATGATATATGGGGCCCAGAAACATGTTAATATACCTGGGCCACATTTGCTGAAACATATGAGGACCACATTTGGTTTATACCCTGATTAGTCTTTGTCGAATGTGCCACATTTTTGCCAAAGGTGGCCCACATCCGGATGCTATCTGGGAATGTTGTCTCTTGTTCTGGCATTGCATTGACAGCAGATTGTTGACAAAAATCAATGGCCGTTTATTGTGGTAGCATTTTGTTAATTATTTAAAGGAAAACCAGTTACCTCAGTATCTCCAGCTGACAGTTTGGACTCTTCAGTCCTTCAGAAAGAAGCTTCACTCCAGAATCCTGCAGGTCATTGTTAGTCAGGTCCAGATCTCTCAGGGGGCAGTTTGAGGACTGTAGAGCTGAAGACAAACTCTCACAGGACTGAGCAGTGAGTTCACATCCACACAGTCTGTGAAGAGAACAAAACAAACAGCCATATTAATGTCAATTTATCAGATAGATTATATAGTTTATAGGGGTGTGACGAGACAACAGCCTGACATAAAAATGTTTAACTTTTTTAAAGACATCCTCAATGAAATATATAGGAAAAACAGTATTTTATTCAAATGCAAAAAAAAAAAAAAGTAGGCATCATTTTGATATCAGCTTGTACTGTATGAAATTAAATTTTTATTTTAATGAATTGTATGCAGTAATAAACATGTCAACTAAAGCTGCATGATAAATTGAAAGTTTTTGTGTCACAATTTTAAAGAAAAAAAAATCTAAGTAGACCAATTTTAAACAAAATGACTTAATTTACTAGTGGTTCTGACAAAATGTTTATTGAATATATATTTTTAAAACTTAAGCAAACTAAATGTAAAGTTTTTTTTTCACTATTAGAATCTCCTGAATGAATGATTCAATGATAAATACTTTTTAAACTTGCAGTTGTGGCCACCTCCTGGTGGAAGAGGTTAAGTGTTTCAATACATACGTGTTGAAAACTTTAGGTTTTGGACTTTAGATTTGATCGCTGTTGTACATGAGCTTTGCTCTTGACATGAAAACATCATAATGTGATTAAAGGGATAGTTCACCCAAAAATGAAAATTTGATGTTTATCTGCTTACCCCCAATGCATCCAAGATGTAGGTGACTTAGTTTCCTCAGAAAAATACAAACAAAGATTTTTAATGAAAACCGGTGCTGTCTGCCAGCCTTATCATGGTTGTGGATGGGCACCAAACCTTTAAAAGTAAACAAAAACATGCACAGACAAATCTAAATTACACCCTGCTGCTCGTGACGATACATTGATGTCTTAAGACACGAAACGATCAGTTTTTGTGAGAAACTGAACAGTATTTATATCATTTTTTACCTTTGATACACAGCCACGTCCATCTGTCATGAGCATGAGTTTGGCATCAGTCACGTCACATGTGTAGCGCTTCTGGTGTCGAATACACAAACGCCGGAAGCGATCTGACCATGAATACGACACTCATTGTTTCCACACTGCACAAAGATTGTGGGTTTAACGGCTATTCAAAATGGTAATTATTTGCGCGTATCCTGATTGTTTAAACCGATTTAAAGCTAAAAGATTAAGTCAGGGTTTCTGCAGATATGAACAAGTGAAATTTAAGACTTAAGACCTTTTTAATACCAGCTTATATGAAATTTAAGACCGAACCTGTAATGGAAATAGATATTATATTACATGCATACATGTAATATTTAATGTGTTTAATGTAAAAAGTAAACACAATTTCATGGCTGTCATAAATTAAATTTATTACTACGATACACAGTGAACCTTTCATATCAGCAGATACTATTCCACACAATATATCCCCAAAAAAGTACCACTAGAAATAGCTGATGTAAAAAAATAAAAAATTCTGAAGCAATATTTTCATCAGTGCTCTATTAGCTTTTACATCTTAAATTTGCATATTTGATTTACCTTTATAAAAGCCCTTTTTTTTACTTTTGAAATGTATGCATTACCTTTGAAATTTATTTTATGAATTTATCAATAAATTCTAAATGGCTGTTAGCAGTGAGGTTACATCATTTACACTGCAAAATTAAAAGTGAGATTAATGTTTTAAATACATTTATTGATTTATAAATCTATACATTAGAAATGTTGGGTGTGGAGGCATACTTTTAAACACACTAAACTACCAGCAGGTGGCGGTAAGTCTCTTCATGAGCGAGTTATTTCAACTGATTCGAGCAAAACGCTGAATAATAGCAAAACGTTGCTAGGAGAATGCTTCTGTTAATGTTGCATATTGTCTAATATGTAAGTAACTACTTGACTAGCTACTTTTTTGTTGAGCTAAAACTAAATGTAACATTTGTAATTGTGAGAATTTTCAGCAAAAAGCTCACTTGGTATATTACTGAACTATATCATGTTATAAATAAACTATACATTTTACCTCAGTGTGTTTCTTTAGAGTGCTGTTACGCTCATTTGTTTTAAAGTATGTCACAAATAGACCAGAAATGCACTATCCATTATCAATTTCTGTTTACGTTGAATGTATTAAAATATGAATCTTGCCTTTCGATGCTTTGCTAGTTGTTTTTGTCACTTCAGTTTTAATCAGGCGGTTTGTTCAGTCGGGCAAGTAAAAAAAAATAAAAATTTTAAGTAGCTCGAAGGCTGGCAGACTAGCTCGACCTATATTTCTATTATTATTGATAACATTGGTCGTTTGACCAGTATTCTGCTACTGCGATTCTGAAGACGCAGTAACTTCCACAGAGGGAGAAAAAAATCTAGTTGTTAGCAACTGGCCTTAGCCAAGCCCTATATTCAGTTTTTTCAAGCTAAGAATCGCTAAACTTGCACTTCCCCATAGCTAAAAAGTTAAATCCATTTTACTTCTGCGGTACAATCCGAGAGAGACTCGCGCCAATAACAGAAAGCTGATTGGCTATTGCATGCTGGTCTCATTTGTAGTTTAAATACAGCATATTATATTTGGAATTGTGAAATAAAGAACTACAACACCAAGGAAACAACAGAAAGAGAATTTAAATGAGCATTAGAGGTAGAGTTACATGGACATCGGAAAAATAAGACCTGTGTAAAATTATTTAAGACCTAGAACAGCGAATTTAAGACTTTTTAAGGCCAAAAATTAGAATTTTAAATTTTAGACTTTTTAAGACTTTTTAAGACCCCGCGGAAACCCTGTTAAGTTTGCTTGCACAAACTCATCCAGGACTTTTCACTGATTTTCCCTTACGGCGTTTGTGTATTCTACGTCAGAAGCGCTACACATGTGACGTGACTGATGCCAAACTCATGCTCATGACAGATGGACGTGGCTGTGTATCAAATTTAAAAAATGATGTAAATACTGTTCAGTTTCTCACAAAAACCGACCGTTTCGTGTCTTAGGACATCAATGTATCGTCACGAGCCGCAGGGTGTAATAGGCTATATGTCGAACGTCAACTGACCAACCCCGGAAAACAGGTCTCATTGCTTCCGCTTGTCGGAGAACGTGTTAATAGCCGTAATAAATAATGGCGATATCGACGGACTTTTAAGGTAATCAGTTAAACAAGCCAGCTGTTTATTGTGGACGTTTCATTCGATATTTATATATAAATGTTAGTGAAAAGAATAAAAACTAAAAAAATTTATATATCAATACACATATGTGCTGGACATTGGTTATGATCATTTTTAGTGTCTACTTTGAAGGAATCTTGAGTAAATCATGTTCATATTTAAAGAGGCATATGCAAAACGCGTGAACCGGAAGCAACGAGACCTGTTTAGCAGAAAACGGAAGCCTGTTGCGCATAACCCCTATTTGGATTTGTCTGTGCATGTTTTTGTTTACTTTTAAAGGTTTGGTGCTGATCCACAACCATGATAAGGCTGGCAGACAGCACTGGTTTTCATTAAAAACCTTCGTTTGTATTTTTCTGAGGAAACAAAGTCACCTACATCTTGGATGCATTGGGGGTAAGCAGATTAACATCAAATTTTCATTTTTGGGTGAACTATCCCTTTAAGTCCTTACTCTGATTATTGGAAACAATCGCATTATTCGTGCACATGTAAACATAGCCATTGATTGGCAATTAACATGTTTAACTCAAATGTAAAAAGTTAGGCAATGTTTTGTTGACAGCTTATTCAAAAACAGACAAAAAAACAGCAATGAAATAAAGATGAAAATAAGCAAAAATGACAATCTGAATAATAGTAATGGTATAAGTAGTATAAGCATGTTTAGAAAAAATAGAAGTAACAGCAACATTAATAATACTAAAGATAGTGATGATAACAATAATATTTTGTGATGATGGTAACAGAAATATTAATATTATTAACAGTAATAATAGCTGCAAAATGGAATAGTGATAACAATTGCGACGAGCAAAGAGAAGAAACAAACAGGAGAAAACGACAGAAAATGTCCAAGGTTTGGGATAATTTCAAACTGAAAAGTAAAGATAACGCTGTGGTGTGTGTCCATTGCACAGTTAGAGCAATTGTGTGAAATAATTTACCGCACGAGGGATCTCCGTCTACACCACAAAACCGAAAACGCCATATGACCATTCATGCGTGTACAACCATAGATAAGTATAGAGCTTGGCCAACTACGTCACTGCGCGTAGAATTATGGGTAGTTGCCGCCATGTTTTATGTAACGTCGTCAGCCGTCAGCATTACAAGATGGTAGGCAACTATTAAAAAGAAAAAAAAAAACTGCATAGATCCGAGGAAAAGCTAAATCTTCCATACCGAGAAAAGCTTAATGAAGTGTCAAAGCTGAGGTATTTGGAAAAACTAAAAATAATCAACGGCTCGATCCTTACGAGCATATAGAGTGGTGGACGATCTAAATGAGTTACCGCCTTACCGCACGTAACATTCCCAGATGGGGTTTTCCTACTTTGTTTGTAGTGTTATTTGCCGTTTTACCTACTGCATTGTTACCTGTGTTCTTGAGACTTAAAGTTTACAGCACTGTTACATCTTACACCTGTTGTGTTTGCACTATAGTAGTAGTGGAACTGAACTTTTCAATTTAGTTGATTCTTATGTTACTGTGAACTGTGCACATTTACATCAGTGTGTTATCCACAAATAAAGGGATATAGAAATGTTCGTGTTTTTTCAATTTATTGCTGCAACGTGGTATGCAATATGCAAAACAGATAATGCATGTTTAATGCTGCGTTCCAGGCAAGTCGTGCCAAATTGTCTGAGGCTGAGCGCATTTATTATTATTAATTTGAATGCAACGTTATATTGTCCTAAAGACTATTTTTCCACGATGTACCACTTGCTTAAACAACGCACCGTATATCAGAGCTCGGAACTGGGAGTACGTTGATCTAACGTTAGTACGAGTTCACAGATGGGAAATCACAGGTTTGACTGCCGCTCCAGTGCACTTTCACCGGTAGAAGGCTGGAAAAACACGGGTAACGGGTTGCCTAAAACGCGGCATAACTGAAGGCAGTAAAACATTGTTTGTCTATGTATAAGTATACACATACATGTGTATATTTTATATGTGTTATATCTATATCTATATCTATATATATACATATATTAGTAGTCAACATTCGAAGTGGATCAAAAAAGTTAAAGTCCTAAGACATGATTTTATTATGACAACTTTGAAAGCTTTCGATCCACTTCAAATGTTAACTAGTGTATATATAATTAATTTAAATTTTATAAATGTACATGTG
Organism: Garra rufa; assembly: GCF_049309525.1. Classification (NCBI taxonomy): domain Eukaryota; kingdom Metazoa; phylum Chordata; class Actinopteri; order Cypriniformes; family Cyprinidae; genus Garra; species Garra rufa. The sequence goes on from NC_133364.1 coordinate 58,159,756, forward strand.
TATATACATATAAATACACGCAATACATGAACATATTTACACAGAAAAGTTTATGTTGGATGACATTCCTTGAGAGCAACTGATTTGACAGCATTAATTTCTTAATTCATGGTTTCATAACAACGCTGGGGCACATATTAGTCAACTAATGCTTTTCCGTCTAACTGCTTGTACCCACGCCATGCAACGCCGTTTTGTTAACTCGGACACTTGGGATCCAAGGTGATTGTCCAAGCTGGAAAGCTGGAAAATCAAACATTTGACAGTCGGCGTACATGCTGGTAATCGGTGAGACTGTGGCAATTAACAACACAACAATAGTTCACCAAAAATTATTATTTATGCAGAATAAAGTAGACTAAAACTTCACGATCACAATCAAACACAGTGTTCACTGCAGCGCCGTTACCTAAATTCCCAACATGCATTGCGTTGCTGACGTCACGTTCCCAGACTCTATAGGTAGATCCCTGTTGTTCAGATGGAGGACGTGCTTGGAGCGGTCAAAAGGGAATCTACTTATACATATCTATGGCTACAGCAACGAGCACGATGTTATTGTTTACACAGTCGTCAAGGATACGCAGAGAGAATGTGGGCAGCCGTCGTTTTCAAAAGTGTCCGTTTACACAATCGCAACACTGGAGTTTTCAAACTAAAATGGGATCTACACACTGATCTAGTGGGTCTACAGCGGTTACAAAAGTCTCAGTTTTCGAGGGTTGAAATCGACAGAGTAGTCTAAACGACATGCACAATGTTAACCGTAGCAAAAGTTACAAGTTTTTAAACGTATAGTTTTATTGGCTTAAAGCACTCCGTGTGAAACCATGCCTGAACTTATGTTTTGCCTCCTAAATGTCAAAAAGTATTCCAAGAAGAAGACAGTAAAGGCTTACGTTATGCCTGAGCTGTAGATTTTGAAACTTTTAGTTCTAAAAGTTAAGTTGCAAGACTTGTTTTTGTATTACTATTAATAATTTATTTTAATGCAGGGCTCGAAATTGCGACCATTTCCTCAAATTATATTTGGAAGCATTTGTGCGAGTGAGAGAAATGAGTGTGGTGCGACTAGGTTTCAAAACTGTTGCTATCCTAACTATTGCACAGACTCTGTGAGTTGATACAGTGACGGGTTCGCCGATGTCTCCAACATTACATAACTATTTAAGTTAATCTTCACATTATTACCTTAAATGCAGATTTGAGATATTAGCCGGAAGGGCTCGTAAAATCGCTAGTCCGACGTCCCTGGGCTCTTGTGTTTCCATTCGGGCTCCCAGAATGTTTCACCGGACTGTCAGACGTACTATCGTGAAGTACAGGACTTATGTAGGTCCTTAAAACTCCTCAATTTATTTGTATCAAATGCAAGTCCATAAAAAGTTATAAACATGTAAAATGGTATAAGAAAAGTCTTGATTAACGTACAAGTTTAAGAGACGGAAAGTCGATCGCGATAGGTTTGGATAAATCTTTAAAAAGGCAATGATGTCATTGAATAAATATGCAAGCTGTACGTTTCAAAGTCAAAACGCAGCACGGATCTCTTTATATTAATGTATCTGAGGGAACCAACGGTCCTCAGAAACGTGTCGTTTGCATTGTCAATTCATGTCTGATAAAGCAGCGTTAGTGCTGGTTTGTGCACAGCTGTTACTATGGAAACCGCATAATTTCAGCGCTCCTAAAGCACCCCCTTGTGACAAACATTAATTTTTATTTCTAATACATTTTTTCAACTATTTATGGTCAAATTATTGCAATTATCGACCCATGTGTAAATGTGAACGAATTTAATGTGCCTTTTAAAAATCTAAACAATTAAGTAATACTAATGTTATATATCTTATATAAATATAAGAAATTATATACTTGATTTATCCCTTTTAATGGTATAAAGGTTGAAATGCCATTGTATTAGATATTTAGTTTTTGTGTCTGTATCTGAATTATAAATCATGTTATTTTATGGCTTAATATTCTACCGTACATTGTCCAACCCCAGCTCTTTAAAAAAAAAAGGGTCATAAATTGCCTTAAATTGATATTTTAAAATGCTGCAGCGACACTAAATGGTGAAATAAAATTCCTTCCTTGATATTTGTTTATATTTGTATATTGAAAACATTTTTGATTGACATTTAGACTCTTATCTGATTTTCTATATTAAAAAAAAAATTCTTTTTTAATATGGGCTAGTTAAATTAATTTTTGGGCTATCAAAATCTGTTAATCAGAATCGGCCATGAAGAATCAAGATCGGTGCATAACTAAAAAGAAATTGGGTGCTCCTAAATTTTTTGGGATGCTCCTAACTTTTTAAAGTTGGGAGCACCAGTGGTACCAAGTAAAAAAGTTAATTTCGAGTCCTGTAATGTATGCCTTAGTTTTGATAATTAAAAAAAAGAAATTTGAAAGTTATTTATTTGTTTTTGTCTCTCAGAAAATGCTTTATTTTAAAACCAGAATTTAAATCACTTAATTCATCTCAGTCAACTTTGTTATTGTTCACAGTACAAGCACAGACAGTAAAAATGTTAATAACTAAATGCTTATTTTTTCCTATGCATTTAAAAAAAATAAAAATGTAGATTTTAAGAAACCTGTCTTATTTTCTCTTGTATATTTAATATTGGTCTTTAAACAAGCAAACATGTTTTATCCGATTACTCGATTAATCCATGAAATTTTCGGCAGAATACTTGATTACTAAAATATTCGACAGCTACAGCCCTAGTGACTATGAGGGTGTCTTTCTGTTGTAGTGATATATGTAGTATTTCAGCGCGAATCAGACAATTTAGGAGACTCGATCAGAAGTTAAAACACTTCTACATCTACACACTCAAATTCCACAAGAGGCCCCGTCATAAATCTGACGTTTGATAGCCTGGCGCCAGACCGCCAGCCTGAAGCCAACCTAACTAACTAAGAACTCGCAAAATTAACACAAAGACACTTCTTCATAATCAAATCCTTCGAATAAGGAGATTGTCAAATTTGGAGCCAGTAACCAAGATTAATGGTCAAAGAGATTCACATCTTGAACATCACATGAGTAAAGTCTTTAGCGATATGGTTGGTTTAATTCCTTCCATGGCCTCTCGACCTCTTTGTTCCTCACAGAACACAGTATGGCACAGAAAACTGCCTACTGATGTACATATGACACTAAAATGATGCTAAAAGGACTCATGAGCTAGGGCTGGGCGATTAATCGAAAAATAATCGAAATCGACATTCAGAACCTATAATCGTTCAAATTTTTCCAGGTCGATTATTTCGATTACTTTCCCTTTAAAAACACTACCGCGTGTGGAGTCACGTGACCCCGCTCCGTAACGTACGTTATTCCGCCGACATGTCGAGCATGGAGAGCTTAAACACTGAGACAACTGAGCAACTTGTACCAAAGAAAAACGCAGTCTCCGTCATTTGGACACATTTTGGCTTCAGTAAGGATGACATCGAACAAAATGAAGTCATCTGTAGACATTGTAGAAAAACAGTTTCGACGCCCAAAGGTAACACCACCAATTTGTTTCAACACTTGGAGCACAATCACGTTACTGAATATGAACAGTGCATGGCTCAAAAAAAACAAAAAGAGACTGACAAGCGCCCAGCAACAAGTGCCTCAGCAAAGCAGATGTCGATAACAAAAGCGTTCACAAATGCCGCACAGTATGAGAAGAGTTCAAGAAGATGGAAAGAAATAACTGACGCTATTTGTTATTACATCGCAAAGGATATGATCCCCTTGGCTACAGTGGAGCGAAGCGGGTTTAAACACCTCGTTAAAACTCTCGACAGAAGATACACTGTGCCATCGCGATCACATTTTTCTAAAACTGCGCTGCCAGACATGTACAAGACATGTTGTAAAAATGTAGCTGCTGAACTGAAAAATGTTCAACACTTTGCAGCCACATCTGATCTCTGGTCAAGTAGGACGATGGACCCATTCTTGAGCCTTACTTTGCACTACATTGACGACGATTGGAAGCTGCGCCAGAGATGCCTTGAGACGGCATATTTTCCAGCCGATCACACGGCAGATATGATTGCGCAAGGTCTGAAAGATATGCTTTCTGAATGGGACCTCGCGGAAGAAAAACTTTCAGCCATTACGACAGACAATGGTGCTAATGTTGTCAAAGCTGCTGCGCTCAATGGATGGATACGGCAGCAGTGTTTTGGACACCGACTACACCTTGCAATTGGTAAGTACACGTCAGCTTAATTAAATATAATAGCATTGGGATGTTATCTAATTGGGCATATCTGGCATTTACTATATTCTGGCTACGCTAAATTTGTTCATAAAGCACCTTTATAAATGTTACAATATGCTTGATATTACAGTGTTACAATGTTAAGTTCATATTACAATGTAACAGAACACTACATCATTAAAGTAAAAATCATTGTGTTGTAAAAATGTGTTGTTAATCTGATATTATTTAAAAATATAAGAGGCTCATTAATTCCGGTACTGTTAAAGCTTTAGGTATAAATAAAATATTGTCAATAATAAAAAATATATTTTTTTTTTGTGTGTTTCAGAAAATGGATTGAAAGATCAACGTGTGACACGTGCAGTGAGGGTGTGCAAAAACATAGTCAGTGCTTTTTCCTATAGCTGGAAAAAAAAGAAGGCATTAATGAAGGTGCAACAAGAACTGAACCTGCCACAACACAAGCTAAAAACAGCATGCGTTACCAGATGGGGATCGATGCAAATGATGATTGCAAGAGTCCTCGAACAAAGGAAAGCTATTACACAGGTCCTTTCTGAAGACAAAAAATCCAGGCACCTTGTTCCATCGTGGGCTGACCTGGATGTCTTAGAGGCTGTCAGCAAGGCTCTTTCCCCCTTGATGGAGTTCACAGACGCCCTATCAGGGGAAGAGTATGTGACCATTTCATTTGTAAAGCCTGTACTGCACATCCTCAATTCACGAGTGCTTGCTGAGGAGGAAGATGATGTGGAGCTGACTAAAACTATCAAAACCAGCATCCTCAGGTACCTTAAGGAGAAGTACTCGGATCCTATCACAGAAGAGCTACTGGACACAGCCAGTTTTGTTGATCCCAGATTTAAAGCTACCTACATTTCTGCTCACAATGTCCCCACCATTCAGGAGAAAGTGAAAACAGAGATGGAGAAGATGTCAGAAGCTGAAGTCTGCAGAGAAAGTCAGATTACAGAGACTGCAGAACCAACAACTTCATCAGCAGTAGCAAAAAAGCAAAAGAGGTCATTAGGAAGCTTTTTTAAAGGGAGTGAGGCAACACCTTCAGCTACACACACTCTGTCACTTAAGCAATCGCTAGAAGCAGAGATGAGCAGCTATTTGGTGTCCCCCGTGCTGGATAGTGAGGCAAATCCACTGGACTGGTGGAGGAAGCATCATGTACACTTTCCCACTCTAAGTAAGGTGGCAAAAAAGTATCTCTGCATACCAGCTACTAGCTCCCCATCAGAGCGGGTTTTTAGTTCGGGCGGAAACATTGTTACATGCCTCAGGTCCTGCCTGAAACCTGAAAAGGTTAACATGCTCGTGTTCCTTAGTAAGAACTTAGAGTGAATTCAAGATCACTAAGATCACCTCATGCAACAGTGTTTAAGAGAGTCTATTTTCATTACAACAATCTGTTGTTTACATTGATACATTGCACATTAAAATATTTGTTTACAGAAGATGCAAGAAATGCACTGTTTAAAATATTATTTACAGGATACACAAGAGTTATTTCATTTAGAAGAGATACTGCTTATTTTCTACTTTTAATAAGAAAAACATTGAAAATAATTTATTTTGTTTCCAAAAGTACAAGTTATTTATTTTAACTTTTTTTATAAGAACAAAAGGACTGTTTGTTTTAGGCAATGTGTGCTTTAATTTCATTTGTTCAACATTGATGTTCAATAAATAATCATAGATAGTAGATAGTGTGTGTTTCCTTCAATTATTTTAAAATCAAGTAATGCACCCTTCATTCAAAAATCTCTCACTTGTAATATGTGAGCATATTTACTGTACAAAACTTGTCAGTGAACTATGAGGGCAAAAAAATAAAATAAATAAATAAAATAATCGTTCATTAATCGTAATCGAGTTAAAATGTTCAATTAATCGAGATTATGATTTTAGGCCAAATTGCCCAGCCCTATCATGAGCAACTCGTCATTTCTATGTATAACTTCCTATCATATATGTAACCCACACATTTGTCTATTATGTTTTAATCACTTATTGTGTAAGTCCTTTTTGATAACTATTGAATAGTTTGATGGTTTATACTGGTGTTTGATATGCCTGAGTTAGAAATAAGATTCTTGAAATGTTTCTATAAGTCAATTCTTTGTAAAATGTATTTTAGTAAGGTTATCGAAATCATGTCCAAAGTTAACTTTGCCAAGAGCTGGAAAGTTGGGATCACGGGACTGATAAGATAACATTGTGATTTATGGTTGGTAGGAGGAACCAGCAGTCCTCCGGACTTCGGACATTGTTCTAATTGGTCAAGACACCATTTGGGGATGTGTCCAAAAGCTGAGTTTAAATACCCAGGACACCCTAAAATCCCTCTCTTATTCTCTTCACACTACACTCTCTTACGTCTCTTAGTAATATATCCATTGCAGAGTTTCTGTTAGACGGCTTGTGAATGAATCGCGGGTCGACTCTGAAACAGCCGTAAAACAGCGATTCTGTTCAAATTCCATATTGAATCATATTCGATTCCCTTTGAGCTAAATTATAAATTATATGTAGTCATCCCTGCTACATGAATAATGGATTAAATCGTATAGTCTGTGTTTAATGTTTTAGGGCATCACTAGTTTAGAGTTCAATATGGCCAACGATCAGAAGCCAGGAACATCTACTGGAGAGAGGATATGATGCTACTGGAGAGTGAATAGACAACACGATTCAATCTGATTTATAAAAGAATATATCGATTGAGTTTCTTTTTTCTTTGTAGTTTGTTTCAAGTGAAGAGATCACAATAATCAACAATCAATCAATAACAGATTTCAACAGCAGTCACAAACTATTCAGTTGTCTCTTATAGGATCAAGAAATCAACAGTTCAGGAGATTCAATTCTGTTTAATGAGGTTTCACACAATTTGACAAAATAAAATAAACTTCAAACAATAGATGTAGATAACACGTTTCTTTCAAAACTCAACAGTATATTCAACCACAGAAGGTAAAAACTGCAAGAACAATCAAAAGACTCAGTTGATCAAAGTTTGTGAATCAAACGACTCAGTTCTGAGAGTTGAACACTCGTTCGATCAGTTCCAGTTCAAAACACATTAACTCTTGTCCGGGAAAAGTGGATTTTGTGAAAAGGCAAGTGAAAGAGAATTGTACTAACCCGACCGGACAATAACCTGATTAATGTATCCCATATCAAGCTGGAGCAGCCTATCTGACTCACGGAAAAATCTGAACTAATAGGAGCAACAGCATACACAAAACACAATCATGAACAAACATACTGCTCTAGAAAAAAGACAACTATTGTGTAACATATTATATATAAGCACCATTACGATTGCAAACATGACATGGATTTAATACAACAGTAGTTCAATAAACTAGTAGTTAATATTATCTGACTTACATTTTAGAAACCGTTTTTGCTCATGAAATAGTTGTAAGCAAAGCCACAGCAGAACAGTCAGGAATCTCAGAGAAACACACAGCAGTGTTTCAGTACTGAATGATTCAGCATTTAATTTAATGAATGGAGTGAGTCAGTGAATGAACTGGTTGAATCCGTGACTCACTCATTAAGACAGTGACTTACTGACATCTACTGGTGGTTCGGTTTCATATTTAAAAGTATTGCATTTTTCCATCATTCACAATAATTAACTTCTGATTTAAACACCTTCATCACAAATGTATACACACACGTCTCAAATTAGGGCTGCACAAGTAATCTAATTTCTAATCGTGATTACGGATGCCTCGATTACGTAATCGTTCAAACCAGGGATGGAAATTAACTTTTTTGTCCACCGGCCAGTGTGTCCGCTGGATTTTAAAATCTACCAGCCATTAAATGTTTTAACCAGCCGCTTTATGTCTTTAACCGACAATGTGAAAATTAATACTACAAGATCTACTTGATCATTAATTTAAGTCTCAATAAAAATACTGACATTTTCTCTCTCTCTCTTACAAACCCAGACATCAAAGCAAAAAAAAAAAAAAAAAAAAACTTCTGACTTAATATTTTTCCTCCAAAAAATCTTTGCCAAACACCATTCCACAGACATACCTGTCACATACCCACTTTATAAGCAGTTTTAATTTAAACTAATTTAAAACATGAAGCATCTTTTGATCAATAATAAAAAATGCTGATAAAAAATTAGCTTTGAGGTGATAATTGACTCATTAATGTGATTTACAGTGGCAGTTTATTTTTACCTTTGTTACGGCATTTTTTTTATTATTAAATAATAAAATTATAATAAAACTTAGTTTACTTTTTATTAGTTTCATTAACAATTTTGTTAGTTTTAGTTTAGTTTCTATTTTGTGAACACATTTCTATTTAGTTTTTATATAGTTTAGTTTCAGTTTTAGTTTTTTACAGATTAATTAGAGTTCACAATTTCCTAGCAATTCTAAACTAAGCAAAATAACGG